>NW_012115244.1:2829453-2837819 GCF_000951035.1 Colobus angolensis palliatus | reverse complement strand
GCCAGGGTGACCCCACTCCCCATGCAGCCAAAAGCCAGGACTGCAGCAGTGCAGAGAGCAGAGACCACCAGGGCGGCCCCTGGCTGGGCCCCCAAATGACCTGCGGGCAGGCTGTGCTCACAGGAGGCTGTGTGTCTGCTGGACTCCGCACCTGCCAGCCTGGCTCTGCATCCAGAAGCCTCACAGGAGCACCTTGGAGCTGAGCTGCCAGTCCTTGCCACAGTCAGACGGGGCACCCACGGCCCACCTGCTCCCCAAGCGGCCTGCCCTGCCTTGTTGCCTTGTGGGTCTCGGGTACCATTGGATGAACTCTGGTGACAACGAGGTGAATCATGCCTCCCTCGGAGCAGTGAGAGCCGTTCCAATTATGTTTCCAGAGAAAAATGAAAATCTAAATTGAAATCCTCTGTCTTGTAAGTTTCAGCTCCGCTGCCGACTCCACTCTAGAAGCTGGAGGGGCTCGCCGGGGCTCAGGCTTCCTTCCACCGCAGCCAGGCTTGCCCGGGGCTGCTTCCTCCCGGAAGGGCAAGGCTACGCAGAGCCTTGTTGGTCATCTGTCCTGTGTCCAGCAGTAACACAGGGCCCAGTGAGCCCAGGGCCACTGCTGCAGCTGTGGGTCTTCTCCAGGGCTCAGCCGCCTGAACCCAGGAGGAGGCAGATCCATCCAGCTGCTCAGAGGCCGGGGGCGGCCTCCTTGGGAAGGAGCTGCTCTGTGCAGAGCTGGGATCCTCCAGGCCCGGGATAATGAAAGCCCTTCACTGATGGCCAAACCTTCCCTCCGCCAGGGTACTATGTCCCTCACATCACTGTCCCTTCCCTGTCAGCTTCCTCCCTGGAGCTGACCCAGTTTTGGGCTTGAAAATATTAATCTACTTCTTTGGGTGACTCCAATCTGTCTTAACTGTAAGTCAGATAACTCTGAGTACTGGACCCCACACCTTCCTCTGTCTGCTGCCTCCTCCTCCTCCCCTTCTTATTTTCCTGGTCCCCCTTTTCCTCTCCCTCCTCCTCCTTCTCTTCTTTCTTCTTCTCCTCCTCTTATTTCTCCTCCTCATGCTTCTCCCTTTTTTCCCTCCCTTCTCCTCCTCCTCTTCTTTTCCCCCTCCTCCCCGTCCCCCTACCTGTCCAGCCATTGCATTTCCTAACATGCTCATCCTGGTTCTGTCCTGCAGGTGAGAGTTTGGGAGTCCAAGGCTCTGGGGCTGCAACGCTCCGTTCCTAAGCTCTGTTCATTTTCCCCTGCATGAGGGAGGGGTCCCCCTGAAGGTCCCTCTGTTCCCTGGGCTCCTGCTATCACTGTCCCAGTGCCTTTCTGCCCAGAGTGTCTCCCCTCCCTGGGTCTCCCTGGGACTCCTACCCCACCCTTCTCCCAGCTGTGCTCTGTCTGGTTAGGTACTCGCTGCTCCTCCACTCTGAGAAAGAGGCAGGAAGGTCATTGGTGGTGGTGGAAGTGTTTCATTCGGATCTCAAAACCACCCTCCTTCTCAGTAACCGGTGCTGCAGCTCCTCACACCAGCTAAGGTCCTCACCAGCGGGCTTGCCTCTGCAGGGGGTCACCTCAGCTGCCATGTCCTGGTAGAGCTGTCGGTCTCCTCTGGCTCGGCCTCGCTGCCCTCTCCAGCGACTCCACATGTGCCTCCAACAGCCTGGACTCCTGAACACAGTGCAGATGATTCTGTCTCATTTTCCTCTTCATTGGGTCTAATCTGGTCCATAAAATGGTAAGTGTTCTCCTTAGGAATAAATATCTCCTCTTCCTCCAGCTCAATTCAGGGGTTTTAATTTTTCTTTCACTTTCTCGCTATTGGTCCTCAGACAGAAAACAGGAAGCCATCACTCAGGCGATCCTTGAGGCAGAAAACACACCTGTGGGAAAAGGATGTGGATGGGGAAGGGGAGGAAGGGGAGGGAGTGGAGGGGAAGACAGGGCAGGGATGGGGAGAGCTGAGGGAAGGGAAGGGAAGGGAAGGGACATTCTTGACAGTCAGGCGAGCCACTCTGCCTTTAGGGGGAAGAGTGCGCAGGTCTCTAGAAGACTCTCCAGTGCCCTTTGCTGCTCAGGAGAGTGGAAGGAGGCCCCTTCTCTCTGGAGTCATGAATCTGAGGACCAAGGCTATGCCTGCACCACTCTCTGCAAACATCCTCCAACCATCTCTCTCCAAAACACGCTGGGAACTCCTTCAGCCCAGTCTGTGTCTTAGGTTTTTAAATACACCCGTGTTTAGGAAATGGTCTGCCATTTTTTGAATATATTTAATGAAAAGATGAATGAATGAGCCTTGGACATTTGAGGGTGTCAAATAGAACCCAGGCCAACTGAAAGAATACTCAGTTCTCCAAGGTCAGGCTAGAACTGTCCTCTGGACCCCTCCCAACCAACACCCTTAGTGGGCTTTTGTCCTTGATGGAATGACAGCATCTTACCTTAAGTAAATCTCAAAGCCTGTGCTGGGGCTCGATCCAGTAAGTCAGGGCTGCACCAAGGTGGGGTGCCTGAAGTCAGTTCCTGGGATGCCCAGACAAAGGCCAGCTATCCTTCATGCCACAGCAAGGAGCTGACCTGGCCAGCATGAGACTCATAGCCGAAACTCACTCCATGCTGGGTTGAAGGACACTAGTGCCCACTGATGGGCTCCAGGGCCACACAGGAACCCGGAGCAGCCCCACAGGTCTGCTGGGCCATCCTGCCCAGGGCTCTGCCCTCAGACACCTCTGGACTGGACCCCGTTCCAGCGTGGGAGATCAGGCCTGAAGGCTTAGGGATAGATGCTGAGGGGTCTGGGTCCCTGGTACGCATACAGCCTGTGTACACAGCCTGTACGAGCTTGTGTGGCCAGGAATCTGCAGGGCAGGAGGAAAACTTTCATCCACCTCTGTATTAGTCTGTTTTCACGCTGCTGATAAAGACATACTCGAGACTAAGCAATTTACAAAAGAAATAGGTTTAATGAACTTACAGTTCCACATGGATGAGGAGGCCTCACGATCATGGTGGAAGGCAAGGAAGAGCAAGTCACGTCTTACGTGGAAGGTGATAGGCAAAGAGTGACTGTGCAGGGAAACTCCCATTTTTGAAATCCAGTCTCGTGAGACTCATTCACTATTATGAGAACAGTGCAGGAAAGACCCACCCCCACGATTCAGTCACCTCCCACCAGGTTCCTCCCATGGCACATGGGAATGGTGGGAGCTACAATTCAAGTGAGATTTGGGTGGGGACACAGTCAACCATATCAGCCTCCTGTGAGATTTGAGTGGGGACACAGTCAACCATATCAGCCTCCTGTGAGATTTGGGTGGGGACACAGCCAACCATATCAGCCTCCTGTGAGATTTGGGTGGGGACACAGTCAACCATATCAGCCTCCTGTGAGATTTGGGTGGGGACATGGCCAACCATATCAGCCTCCTGTGGGATTTGGGTGGGGACACAGCCAACCATATCAACCTCCCAGTGTCACACAGGGACCTTCACCTTCTGGGGGTATTGGAAGGAATCTCCCACCCTCCCCACTGCCCACCCACTTCTCCAGGGAAAGAGGCGTGGATTCAGTGAACACACTCCATGGCGCCCAGGTGGCTCTGAGCTGTTGGGCTCTCCCTGTCTGGCCTCCCAGGGCCACAGTGGACCTTGGCCCCAACCCTCTGTGCCGGGCCTGGTGGAGCTCATTCCTCCCCCGGAAGGAGCCCCCACCCTGCCATTTTGCAGATGCTGTATTTATTTGGGATGAAGCTCTAGCAAGGCCAGGTCCTCCATCCAACCTCAGTACTGCCTGTCTCAGGGCACAGGGCAGAGGTTGTGACTTCAGTCTTTCACTTTCTACTTCTGGTTTGGATCCTGACTCAGAGAGGATGGGGTACTTCATTCCCCCTGGCCTCCCCAGTCCCCAACACATACACTTGCTCCATTTCCATATGTCTCACATAGTCCTCGTCTTGGTTTCAAGGGAAGAGCTCCAAAAGCTGAATCCCACAGACCCTGGAGAGCTAATATGTGCTGTTCTGGACACATCCCGGCTGCTTCAGCCTCAGCCTTTCCATCTGTAAGGTGAAGGTTTGGACGGGCGGCTCTGTCTGCCAGGGGGGAAGGGGCCCCCTGGAGACCCAACAGATGGCTTGGCCTCTGCTCATCACTGCCAGCAATAGGGCTCGCTCCCCAGGAGGCAGCTCATGCCACAGCTAAGAGCTCTTGTCAGAAAAGTTGTGCTTCCATTCAGCCAAAAATCTGCCTTGGACACATCCAGCCTGTTCGAGCTTGTGAGGATGTTTTTCTGCAGGACAGGAGAAAGATCTTCTCCACATGGGAGTGTTCCTCTTCCAGGGTCATTAGAAGTCGCTTTCCCAGCAGAGGCGCTGAGAGGGTGGAGGACTGCTCTGAGCTTCCAACAGCCTGTCGCCCTCTGTCTGACCTGCACGTTTCCAACACACACTCGGCACTGGTCGCTCTGCTCTGGATACATTCCTCATGGTCAGCGTCCACCGAAAGGGAGTGTAACCCTGGACGCGGTTGCAATCCTGCAGTGGGTGCACCTTGCCCTTTCCCAGGCTGGACCCTCTGTAGGAGGCTGGGGTCCCTCATGTGCGGGGCAACCTGTCTGATGATTTGGGCTCAGGGTTGGGGCTAGCAACACCCGCAGGTGTACACGGCGTGAATCACAAACCGTTTTGTTCACCTGCAGTTGATTTTTGTTTTAATCCAGGGAATGAGCAGGACTTCACTTTTAACCCTACTCAATTCCATCTTGTTCACTTCAGTCCATTGTTTCAGCCTGTCAAGAGGTTTTTTGTGTCTGGACAATTTCCTCCACCACATTAGCCTCCCCTGTGAGCTTTGATCTGCACAGTTGACAAGCAAGTCTGTTACACCTTCATCCAAGTCACTGATACAAATATTGGACCGGGACAGTGAGTGGACTGGTGCCACTGGAGGCCTCCCTCCAACTTGACATTGATCAATATGCTCCACAGCTCTGCCGCTCCCTGACAGCTACAGCCTCTCTTCCAGGGTTCTCCATGGGGCCCACGGTAACAGAGTGGGGACTCGGCACAGCTCCCCTGTGGCCTGGGTGGGGGCATCTACCAGAAGTCTCAAGGTCCTGAGGATGATGTCTCATGTCTTCCTGGGATGCACCCTTCTGAAAACCACAGTGGCCTGTCATCTTCACGGGCACCATGCTGTTGTGGGTCCTGGTTACCCTCTGCCCACTGACATCCTCTATTGCTGTGTTGGCTTGGAGCTCTTCAAGCCCTTCTAAGCAGCATCCCTGATGCAGCCAGCAGAGCCAGGCTCCTTCTCCTTGGCTGCACTTGGCTTATCTGGCCTCCACATGCCTCTTGCTGCAGGCTGCACACCCTATGTACAGATGCACAGGACGCCTGGGTGGAGGCTCCATGTCACACTCATTCTCTGTCTCACCCTCCCCATGTCCAGCGTGGAGCCCATCGCAGACACCCAGTAAATATGAGTGGACTGACTGGCCACATCCTTCCATTGTCAAATGCATCTCACAGGGCAGGGGTCAATAAAGATGGCTTGTGTGGCCACATGTGGCCCTGCTGCCTGCTTTTGCAGGGTCTGTGAGCTAAGAATTTTTAAAAAACATTTTTAAATAGGAAAAAATTTAAACATACCACTTCATGATACATGGCAATGATATGAAATTCAAATTTCAGTGTCTATAAATAAAGTCCCACTGGAACACAGCCACGCTCTGCACTGACGTGTCACCCACGGCTACCCCCACACTGCCGCAGCTGAGTCGGGGAGTTGAGACCGACATTGCATGGTTCACAAACCTGAAAATAGGTGCTCACTGGCCCTGTACGGACGTTTACTGATTTCCCCCTTGGAGGGAAATGGGTCTGCTTAGGACAGAAGAAACATGCAGGCTAAATGCATTCATTTATTCAAGAACTATTGATTTGCAGCCAGCCTGCGGGAGGCGAGATGCTAAGTGGGGGCAGTTTGGTGGGAATCTGTAGAGAAAAGGCCCTGCTCTCGCTGACATCAGAGTGAGTTGAGAGGAACAAAAAGCAAGGAAAGAAACAAAAATAATTCTGTGTGATGAAAAAGTGATGTAAAATCCCAGGCAGAGGCAACAGAGCCCCAGGACAGGGGGATAGTGGAGAAGACCTCAGGAGGAGGGCAGCCTAGGGGCAGGGGGAGAGGAAAGTTGGGGCAGGTGGGCTGGATGTGGGGGTCTTGGGGCAGGTGCAACAGAGACAGAGGCCGGGGCAGAAGGACAAGGCCCTGGCAGGCAAAGGGCTGGGCGTCGCTCCAGTGGGATCAGAGGGGTTTAAACAGGGACGTGCTACCGTGGGATTTGCAAACTGGGAAGAGCTGGGCAGACCCACAGGCAAGCACCAAGCCCTGGGTGGTGACAAAGGAGAGGGTGACACAGCTTCTGTCTCCAAAGAGCTCTTGTGTTTGCAAAGTGAGCTCTCAGAAATGTTAGGTCCTGGGGGCCAGAAGCAAGGCTTTTTTGTTTTTGTTTTTTTTTTTTCCATAGAGTCAAAAAATAATTTGCTGCCTCTCTCATGTATTCCTCCATCCCCCCGTTCACCCTTCCTTTCTCCCTCCCTCCTTTCATCAGACTGTACCCAGCGCTGGGACTCCAGGGCACACACACCCCCACATCCTTCTGCTCTCCCTGCTTTCAGTCTCTGAGTCTTGGGGGGCCTCCCTGTCACCCCACAAAGTAGCACTGCACTCTCTCATCCCTTTCCTCTTATTTTAAGGAAAGCTCATCACCATACTGTTTACCTAGTTATGTTGTTTGTTTGGTCTCTCTCTCTCCACAGTTTCACTGGGATAACAAATATTTCTCTTTTCTTCGTAGCTGGATCTCTAGTGCCTAGAATCCAGAGCAGGCGCTCTGGAAAGATTATGAAATAAATTGATGTAACCCTTGATTACAAGAATAACTGAGAGAAAACTGAATGAATCGTGCCTGCAACATCTCTTCAATGGCTAGCACCTTTTACCCACGTGGAGTCTGGCCTACTTCAGGAGATTTACAATGGACAGGACGCGTTCAGCTTTCAAAGGACACTACCTGCCCCTGACGTTCAAAGCCCGTGTTCTCCAGGTTTCTGATGCCCTGTTCTCCTTCTCTTCATGTCTTTGCTTTTCAAGCTGGCTTGGTTGGTGTTTCTCACTATGGTTAACGGGGAATCCTGTGCAGCTGAGAATCTTTGTGCCGTCAGGTCCTCAATAGAGAGTGCACATGCCCCCCCAAACTCTCAGCACGGCCCCCAGGTCTGGTCCTTCACGGGCCCTGCCCGCACTGCCTCGGCTCTGACATGCCAGCTACAGAGGCCAGCTCTCCTGGAGCAGCTCATGCCACTTCTGGCCCTTGGCATCTGGCTTGTCCTCAGTGCACAGTGTGTGTGTTAGGCCGTCCTCGTACTGCTGTAAAGAAATACCTGAGCCTGGGTAATTTACAATAAAAGAGGTTTGTATGGCTCACAGTTCTGCAGGCTGTACAGGAGGCGTGGTGCTGGCATCTGCCTAACTTCTAGAGGAGCCTCAGGAAGTTTCCAGTCGTGATGGGAGACAAAGAGGGAGCAGGCATGCCACATGGAGGAAGCAGGAGAGAGAGTTAGGGAGATGCCACGCACTTTTACATGACCAGATTTCATGCAAACTCAGAGCGAGAGCTCACTCATCACTAATGGGGTGGATGGCCCAAGCCATTCTGGAGGGATCCCCCCATGGTCCAGTACCTGCCACTGGGCCCCACCCCAACACTGGGAAATAGATTTCGACATGAGACTTGGGTGGGACAAATATTCATCCTATATCCGTGTCCACAGAGTTTCCTTCTGCACCTGAAGAGGCTCCTCTCAGACGCTGCCTTCAAAGCTGCAGGCGTCCCTTGCCGTTTCTTCTGCCCCAGGTCCAGGCCAGCCATCGGCAGGTCTTTCTGGGTGTTCCTATGCATGAGCCTGCCTGAGGCTGTCCGTGTTTCCCCATAAACTAGCCCAGGCTGAGGCTCCCTCACCCAATTCTCGGATGTCCAGATCCCTTTCAAGTAAGTCTACTCCCAATTCTCTCTGCTCTTACAGATCCTGCATCTAGCTTTTGTCTCAGTTCACCAAAGTGAGGACCTCCACTGTGCATTCTCGTGAAGAAGAGCCAGGCAAATTCTAGGAGAGACCAGAAGAAGTAATTAGATCTGCAGAGGAGCACTTCTGGGTCAGCGGGGTTAGGACCTCCAGAAACCACACCTCCGAAAAAGCAATCAGAGCACTGGAAACATCCACCCAAATCACCTTTGTTTTCAGAACTCCATACGTTAAACAAAGCCCTGAAGCAACCCAAGAAACTTCTTTGTATTTTTTTCAGAAAAAAATGGCTGAATCTC
>NW_012115244.1:2749853-2828818 GCF_000951035.1 Colobus angolensis palliatus | reverse complement strand
TATCTACATATTTTATGTATATTGTACATGTATATAACATCCAGTATATAGATAATTGATATTGGATTTTTACAAAGTTGGATTTTCTTGAGCCTGATGGTTTTCACACTATTGTTATTATCTATTATTACATATAGATATATAATATATACATCTTTATGTAATAATAATAATAATAGTCTGAAAGGCATCAGCCATTTGAACTGGTGGACTAAGTAAGGCAGACAGCCCTGTCTAGTCAGAAGAGAAGTGCTCCATCTTACCCAGCCTTTCTGTTTTACTCAGGCCTTCAACTGATCAGATGAGGCTCATCCACACTGGACAGGGTCATCTGCCTTACTTAGTCCACCGGTTCAAATGCTAACCTTATCCAGAGACACCCTCACAAGCACAGCCAGAATCATGTTTGATCAAATGCCTGGCCACCCTGTGGCCCAGACAAGCTGACCCATAAAGTTAATTTTAAACACACGTGATAAAAATAAGCAGCCTCAGAACCACAATTGGTGCGAAACCTTCATCCTGAAGGACCCCGAAAAGAATGGAATGAGCTTGGTGTTCCCCAGAAAGCTCTCAACCAAGAGAACTTTCACGATTTGACCTGTCAGGCAGTTACCGGCAAATGACCAAAGGGCTTGCCTTTATTTGATCTAACTGTGTCTGGACAAACAAGATCTAACTCTGTCTGGACAAACAAGCTGCATACCCAGGTTGTTTGTCAAAAACAGTCATCAGCAATTGCTTAACATTCTTGACCCACTATCACCCATGTAAGAAAACAAGAGACTGGCTAAATATCTTAAAAAGAAACTTGGGAGAATGAGACATCCAAAAGAGGCTTTGAAAACCTTCAAAATATTCCTGGTAACCTAGAAGGCTACACACATATCCCAGGCTATGCACATGCCCAGGGAGGACTCAAGCCAGACTCAGCCTCTCCGACCATAAGACTTCATGCAAGCAGGAAGTGAAGGCTAAGATGGAGCTGTGACTGCTGCTGGCGCATTGGAAGTGCACCCCAAAGACACACAGGACCCTCAGCAAAGGCAAGGAGACATTGGGTGAAGCCATTTAAGGAAATCCACTTCCTATCATAAGCTGACAACTAAACCTACCAAGGAGAGACTTCAGGGACCACACACAACGAAGAATACAGATATTACAGAAACGGTTCAGGACAGTCACTAAACACAACAAATAGCAGGAACAATAACAACAAACATCTGGGGGATGAGGGAAAATCTGATTTCCAGAGTTGTTATATTTTATTATTTAAAATGTATAGTTTTCTGGAGGCTGAGGAGGGTGGATCACTTGGGGTCAGGAGTTTGAGACCAGCCTTGCCAACATGGTGAAACCTCGTCTCTACCAAAATTACAAAACTTAGCTGGGTGTGGTGGCACATGCCTGTAATCCCAGCTACTCAGGAGGCTGAGGCATGAGAATTGCTTAAACCCAGGAGGCGGAAGTTGCAGTGAGCTGAGATGGTGCCACTGCACTCCAGTCTGGGTGAAAGAGTGAAACTGTGTCTCAAAAAATTAATAAATAAAATAAAATATGTCATTTTCTGCAAAACATTATGAGACACTCAAAGAAACAAGAAGTATACTCAATGCAGAGACAGTAGCAACTGTCCCTCAGGGGCCCTGATGTTGGGCTCACTAGTCAGAGACATTTTTTGTTAAATATTTTCCTGAGTTCTATGTTCTTTTTAATGCTGTGATACCTTGATTTGTTCAAATGTTGTTTTCAGATTGTTTATTGCAAGTGTATAGAAATAATATTTATTTTTGTATACTTATCATGTACCTTCAACATTCTTCCAGCCATCATAAATAAACCAGATGTGGACATCACAAAAAAAAAAAAAAAGAAAACTTCTTATGAATACAGGTGCAGATATCCTCAAGGAAATACTAGCACACCTAAGCCAGCAACTTAGAAAAAGGATTATATGCCGTGACCAAGTGGGATTTCAATGTTGGTTAAACATCTGAAAATCAATGTAATACCCCATATCAGTAAAGCAAAGGACAAATAACATGACATCTCAGTGAATAAAGAGAAAGCATTTGACAAATCCCAACACATTTTCATGATTAAAAACAATTAAGACACTATGAGTAGAATGAGACTTCCT
Organism: Colobus angolensis palliatus; assembly: GCF_000951035.1. Taxonomy (NCBI): domain Eukaryota; kingdom Metazoa; phylum Chordata; class Mammalia; order Primates; family Cercopithecidae; genus Colobus; species Colobus angolensis. The sequence continues at coordinate 2,826,678 of NW_012115244.1, read as the reverse complement.
CATTCTGATAAAAGGTATCTATGAAAATCTCACAGCTAACATTATACTTAATGGTGAAATACTGTTTTCCTCTTAAGATTAGGAACAAGTCAATGATATCTGCTTTCATCACTTCTATTTGACATTTTACTGGAGATTCCAGTGAGAGAACAGAGGCTAGAAAAAGCAATAAAAAGCTTCCAGATTGGGATGAAAGAAGTAAAACTATATTTCCCGATAACATGATCTTGCGTATAGGAAACCCTATAACACCCACAAAATACACACACATGCAAAACTATTAAAACTAATAAACAAATTCATTAAGGTTTCAGGTACATGACAAACACACAAGATTGTATTTCTATACACTTGCAATAAAGAATCTGAAAACGAATTTTTTTTCAAAAAAAGTCGATTTATAATAGCACTGAAAAGAACAAAGTATTTAGACAAGTATTTACCAAAAATCTATAAACATGCATACTGAAAACCACAAATAGTTTTGAAAAATTGAAGACTTAAATAAATGGAAAAATATCCCATTATCACGGATCAGAAGATTTAATATTGATAAGATGGCAATGCTCCCCAAATTGATATACAGGTTTAAAATAATCCCTATCAAAATCCCAAATGCCTTTTAGCAGAAACTTAAAGATGAACCTAAAATTCTTATGAATATTAAAGGAAACTAGGATAGTAAGAACAATCCTGAGAAGAACAAAATTCACATTTCTCAAATTCAAAACTTACTATAAAGCTGCAATAATGGATGTAGGCACCAGCACAAAGGTAGACATATATAGATCAATGGAATCTATAGACACCTAGATTCAATAGAACTGGGTGTCTAAAAATGACTATTGTAATTATGATCAACTGATTTTGGGCAACCGTGCCAAGACCATTCACTAGGAAAAAAAACAATAATCCTTTCAATGAATGGTGATAGGGCAACTGCTGTATACATGCTGAAGAATGATGTTGGGCTCCCTATCATACCACATGTACAAATATTAATTCAAAAGAGATCCTAGGCTATTACTCTTGTAGGTAAGTTTATTAGCTCTAACTAGAGTTAAAACTATAATCTTCTTAAAAGAAAACATAGGAGTAAAACTTTGTAATCTTGGTATGGGTAATTGTTTCTTAGTTATCTCACCAAGTTAGGCTTTATTAAAATTAAATACTTTTGTAGTTCAACAGGGAACGTTAAGTAAGTGACAAGACAACATACAGAATGTGAAAAAATATTTGCAAATCATGTATCTGAGAAGGTACTTGTATTTGGAATATATAGACTACTCTTAAATTGAATAATAAAAATAAAAATAAAACAATTTAAAAATGAGCAAAATATTGAATACTTCTTCACAGAAGATATGCAAATAAATGGTGGATAAGCCCATGAATAGATGCTCAACATCATTAGTCATTTTATCAGAGATATGCAAATCCAAACCATAATGAGATACCACTTCACACACATACTAGGTTGGCTTAAATAAAAAAAAAAAAAAAAAAAAGACAAATAGCAAGTGTTGGCAATGATGTGAAGAAACAGGAATTCTTGTACATTGCTAGTAGAATTTCAAGATGGTGAAGTCACATTAGGAAAGAGTTTGAATATTTCTCAAAATGTTACAGGTAGTGTTACCGTATGACCTAGCAATTCCGCTCCTGGGTAAATACCTAAGAGAAGTGAAATGTATGTTCAAACAAACTTGTGTGTAAAAGTCCATAACAACATTATTCATAACAGCCACCAAGTGGAAACAACCAAAAGTCTGTCAACTGGATAATAGAGAAATAAATGTGGTCTATTCATATAACACCATATTTTTCAGCCACGAGAAAGGAATGAAATATAACACATGCTGTAACATAGACAAATCGTAAATACATTATGCTAACTGAAAGAAGCTATCATAAAAGATCCCAACTTATATGATTTTATTGTCATAAAATGTCAAGAATAGGCCAATCCATAGAGACAAAGTAGATGAGTGCTTTCCAGAAGCTGAGAGGAGAGGCAGTAGCTGCCAATGGATATGGAATTTGTTTTCAGGGTAATAAAAATGTTCTCAAATTCTACCGTGGTGACTGTGCATCCCTCTATGAATACATTCAAACCCTTTTGAATTACAACCTTCAAAGGAGTGATATTTATGGTGTGTGAATTATAAACAAATTATATTATAAATTGCATTATAAAAATGAAATTGGATCTTCATCATGATATAAATTATGTAAATAAAGAGTTGCATGTATGCATAAAACTTGCAGGAAACTGTGACTTTATCAATGAGCCTTATCAGGACCCGCTGCTTTGTTTTCCTCCGTAACCTATCACCGCCTGACGTACTGTGCATAGGAAAACCCAACCACATTGAAATTCGGTACCTCCAGTTGTGTGAACCGCAGGATCACAGTACATGAAGTGAATGGGATAACAGGGGAGCCTGTACAGGCAGCGGTCTTGGTGTCTAGGAATCCAACTGCACAATTCACATTCTTTCTGGACCTCGTTAAAGTGTGACACCACCTGTCTATTGTGGCTTAAAGATCTTAAATATCAATGAGGACGATTCAGGACCCTGTGGTGTAGTAGTCAGGGTTCTCCAGAGAAATGGAAGAGAGAGAGAGAGAGAGAGAGAGAGAGAGAGAGAAGCATAGAGAAATTTATTACAATAAGATTTATTGTAAGAAATTGGCTCACATAGGCCTGGTGCAGTGGCTCACGCCTGTAATCCCAGCACTTTGGGAGGATGACGTGGGTGGATCACAAGGTCAGGAGATCGAGACCATCCTGGCTAACCCAGTGAAACCCCGTCTCTACTAAAAATATGAAAAATTAGCTGGGCATGGTGGCGGGTGCCTGTAGTCCGAGCTACTCAGGAGGCTGAGGAAGGAGAATGGTGTGAACCCGGGAGGCGAAGCTCGCAGTGAGCCAAGATTGTGCCACTGCACTCCAGCCTGGAGGACAGAGCCAGACTCTGCCTCAAAAAAAAAAAAAAAAAATTGGCTGACACAATTATGGAGACAGGAAAGTCCCAAGATCTGCAGGGCGAGTCAGCAAGTGACCCAGGAGGCCTTATAGTACAGTTTCAGTCTAAAGCTGTTTCCAAGACCCAGTGAGAGCCAAGGTCCCCATCCAAATCTGAAGGCAGAAAATAAGACCATGTCGCAGTTTGAAGGCGGTCGGATAAGGGAATTTCTTCCTGCTCGGGGGAAGGTCACCCTCTTTTCTATTCAGGTCTTCAGCTGATTTGATTGGCTCACCAGAGTTAGGCAGGGCAATCTCTTTATCCAGTCTTCTGATTTAAATGTTAATCTCTTCCAAAAACACCTTTACAGGAACAGTTAGAATAATGTTTGACCACATATCTGGGCACCCCATGGCCCAGTCAAGTTGACACATAAAATTAACTATGTGTGGTTACCCAGCTGGCACTTCCAGTGCATGGGTTGTATTCCATGTGTACACTGGCATGCGTTTCAGCGACTCAATCTGAGGAGATCAGACCCAGATAATTCTGGGGATGTGTAGGTCCACCTTCTGTTCCCCCTCCTGGGTGGTGTGCCAATCATTTTCCCACCTGGCTTGTCCATTTCTCCCTTCTTGTCCATTTCTCCATTTTTATGGAAGCTAAGAAATCCAGGCCACATCCGTTTGAGAACGGAATCTGGGCAGGAGATGACAGTCAATTCCCAACCCATTTGTCTTGTGCTATTATTGGATTTGCTGCTGTGGAGTTTTACATATTTACCTGCATATTTGTTTGTATCTCTTTTCTTCCAGCATTTAAGTTCTATGGGTCATGCTGCCATCCATCCCATGCTGCCCCATCCCCACCTATTACGTTGTTATGTTTCCCTTGCCTGGGGTAGTGCATGATACCATTTGTTGCTTAATACTTTTTGAGTAAATACAATAAACTAAATTATATGTGGATAATTTATTAATACACTGCTTAGCTATGGTTAAGTTTTCGATTTCTGATGCAATCCGTGTACTAGCTATGCCCTTCCTGCTACCACCTATGCTCCACAGAGCATGCTAATGTTCGCTTAAAGCCCAGTTCCATAAACTCCAAGGAACCCAAGGCTTCCCCACGATGTCTATCTACTCCAGGGCTTGTTCTGTCCTCATTCACTGTCTTCTTGGTTCTTGGATCCAAAAGTGTTATCTGTCTTGACTCTCCTGATCCCTGATTCAACTCTCCCCTGGCACAGAAGAACTTCCAAGACCAGGGGCCATAAGGGCAGCACATCCTGGCTCTCAGCTCTACCTTCCTGCTGATCCATTCTCCTCTCTCCTTCCTGCCAGTTCCTCACCTCCTCATTCCTTTGTGAACATCCTAATTCTCCCCATTACCCAGAACCACCTAGCACTTCCACCTACTGTCCCTACCCTTGCACAACACACTAGCAAGGTCTTGGCAGAGAACAAACCCTTTGTTTAACAGGATCCACTTCCATAGGAGATATTTAGGGTTATAATTATTAATATTTTTCCTATCACACTTTTATGGGGGTCCATTTATGTATTTCTCAATTTATTCACAATGGATGCATACCATGTTTATTTAGCAAACCATAGGCACCATATACAAAAAATACAATAAAGTCTTTCTGATACTTAAGAAATGTAGGAAAATAAATTCAAAGGGAACAGCTGGCTCCACTGCCTGTGGCCACCACAGACTTTCTCCTCCTGCCGGCCCTTCCCACTTGGCTCCTGGCTCCTTTGTGGAGTGGGCATCCTCCCAGCCAGCCCCGCGTCAGTGCTTGCAGCGGCTTCTAATGCTCCCTACAGAGCACGCCACACATCAAACTTATCACCAAATCCCCACCTTAAACATCCAAAGGCCTCTCTGTCTCCATCACTGCAGGCTCTAGGTGACGCCTCTTAGACAGGAACATTCCTGCTTTGATCTCTGCCCGCCTCCATCTCCCCTGAACATTTCTGCCAAGACGTGTCCTCTCCAAAACCCATGATGGATCCTTTTGTCTGTGAGCTAAACCCCAAACCCCCACACAGCCCTGAGGCTCTGGATTTGGCCATGCTGCCTGACCCACTTCATCTCTACTGGATCCCTTGGCCCAAGTCCACGGAAGGTTCATCCAAGTCATGGTGCTCTTGTCCCTGAAGACCCTGGAGAGGGGGGTCTCTCTGCCTGGAATGCCCCTGCACTAGTTTCCCATCTCCCGAAACATTCGCCAATTTTAAGACCAAGCTGAAAGGTCAAGTCTTCCACAAATACCTTCCAGTCTTCCCATCCAGAATTAATCTATTTGCATTCTGTAATTTATGTCTGGTTTCATGATCCTTGGTTTGACTCCTGAGTAGCTGTTTCTGGGCCTGTGGCGTGGGTTGTCCTGAGAGCACAGTGCCCATCTGGGCCCCTCGCTATGTCTGGCCCAGGGCCTGGCACACACCTCTTGGGTAGCTCCAGGGAGGGTGATCAAAGGCTGCGTCCCATGGGACAGACTCACAGACATGCTGGCTGAGCAGCCCCGCACACCCTTCTTTCTTCCCTTGTACCAAAGGGTGCAGTAGCTGTCCTCTCACTTCCATAAATGCCACCCAGCCACCCCTGTGCCTTCACGCAGCTTCCAAAGCCCCCTTGCAGGAACCCTCTGGGTCCCCCAGGGCTCTCCCCTCACACTAGTGGGCTCATGTCTGTAATGTAGAGAGCCCAGTCCTCCTTCTTCCTCATCCTCCAGCTCTCAGTACACTGCTGGGAACTGTGTAGGTGCTTAGTAAATGCTGTTGGATAAAAGGGATTAGATAATTTATGACCAAAGATAGAGAATAATTGCCAATGAGAATTACACACTAATAACGCAAATAGCTCTGAGTTCATCTTGAAGTTTCTCTCTTGACCTGATTCTCAACAAGGGGAACATAAAATCAAAGGTTGGCCTATTTAGCTAGATGGTGGTGAACCGTGAAACTTCAATTGGCAGCCAGGGAAGGCTGATTATATAGATTAGAAATGCATTTATATCGGGCTCTTTTATCTACCAAGAAGCACTGAGAAAGTGGGAGATGGAGTCCATGAATGCTTTGATATTTATGTCTCTTTCTTTCAGATTTTCTCAGGTGCTTCTATGTTCATATGACATGGCTGAGCTTTCTCTTCACAGAGAAATTCAGGTTCCATATTCGAATGTGGCCTTTGACCTCTGTGGATGGAGAATCCAGACCACTCTTTCTAAAGGTGGTCTGGAAACTTCCCATGAGCTGCCCGGAGGCTGGCATCATTTTTTACATGATTATTAAATGCACATTCCAAGCTGGGCACAGTGGCTCACAAATGTAATCCCAGCACTTTTGGGAGGTCAAGGTGGATGGATCACTTGGGCTCAGGAGTTCAAGACCAAAAAAAAAAAAAAAAAAAAAATTAGCCAGGAAATAAAAACTAGCTGGCAAATGAAAACATTACCTGGGGGGGCTGAGACACGAGGATCCTCCGAGCATGCAAGGTCAAGGATCATCACATAATTTGTGATCGCACTACTGCACTCCAGCCTGGGAGACAAAGTGAGACCCTGTCTCTCAATAAATAAATACACACACATTTCGCCCCTTTTACATGTTGTTTGGAAACTGCCCAAGGGAGGGTCAAGTGTGTTATTCAGGCCAGTGTCCAAACATATGACGACAGAATTGGTGGAAACATAGGTTAACCATGTTCTTTCCCAAGTCGTAACTATGTCTTTCTCAGCCATTTGCCTAAAAATCCCGGGGCACAAGTGCCTGCCCCAGTTCCCCGCCTGGAGATGCCTCCCCTCATGCTGTGCTTATTAAAGGCACAGCCTGGCTGGGGTCAGGACGCCCCCATCTCACTCCTCACACTCTTCAGGCCCATTAACTGAGACAATTAGTGACACTTGTGTTTGGTGTCAGCATAATTCATAAATTCATGAATAAATAACAATACACTGAGAATTGATCACTCTCTCCCAGTGACTGGCAGCCTCTATAGAGCAGGGTCCCTGGGAACCATTTCAGCATCCAAAGTACTTTGCATATTGTGAGCACAGTCTAGGCTCATTAATTGTTTGTGACAATTAGTGACGCTTGTGCTTGGTGCCAGTATAATTTGTGAATTCATGAATAAAGAAAGAAAAGAAGGAAGGAAGGAAGGGAGGAGAGAGAAGGAAGGGAAGAAGGAAAAGAAGGAAGAAAGGAAGGAGAGAAGAAGGAAGGGAAGGAGGGAAGAAAGAAAAAAAAGAAAGGAGGGAAGAAGGGAGGGAGGAGGAAGGCCAGGAGGAAGAGAAGGAAGAAGAGAGGCAGAAAGAGCCCCTCCTCTCAACCCCTAAAACACCTTTTTGTGCATTTTACCAACACCTGCATTTCAAAGTGGTTCTGGAAGTTCTGGTTCTTGGTCTCATGTCTCAAGTTAGCTGCACATACATTTGCCACATGTCCCTCTGTGCCACCCTGGGAGTGCAGGGCCAGGTCTGAAGAGCCGTGCACACACAGTAGGGAATTCAAGAAGCAGTTTATCTGGGGATCTGAATGCAGGGCTGTTTCATACCTCGGCTCCCAACTCCAGGGGCCTACTCACCCTCCAAGCAAGTGAGAACCCCCAGAGACCTCTGCCCACCACTCGCAGCCTCATCATCCCTCAGGGTTGGAAGGGCCTGTGGGGTGCAGGGTGTTCAGCAAGGTCCTGCAGCCCATGCACCAGGCACCGCACACCCCAACAGGAACCATTTACAGGTGTGAGGAGGTTTTGCTTTTTATCCAATTATATTTTCTTGTATGCACCCAGATGCTGCTGAGCACTCCCACTGGCATTAATGATATAACATTGAAAGAAGTAAAACCTGACAGAACAAACAGAAAGCCAGCAACAGTTCACTAACAACACAGCAACAAGACCCTGTCCTCATATAGCTGTCCTCCCGCTGGGTGGACAGAGAGATAGGGGTGCGGTGGGGAGGCATGAGTCCCTGAGCCCAGTCATCTCTCACCCTCTACCTGCACAGAGTGAAATCCCCTCCCTGAATGCTCAGCACTGGCAGGAAGGACACAGGGTGTACTCAACTGGAAATTCAAGAAAGAGGGGCTCCAGGGTCAGGCCCAGGGGAGACGGCTCCTCTCCGCCATGGGGCTTCTTATGGGGACCTCGTTTGTTATTGGGTTTATTAACAGTGACAGTCCTGGCGTCTGCTTGGAGGATGAGGTGGGGAGAGTTTTTATGCTAACTGCAATGTGGGGATAAACACAGAGAACAGGCCTTGATCTACTCCAGAGGGTTTCTGGACACCCAGCGGGATGCATAAACAGACGATGCAGCAGCAGGGACAGGCTAGGAGTAACACATATCAACCTGCTTTCCTACATACTAGACCCTGGGCCTCTGAGGTGACTGGCAAAGGCCCTGGCACACAGCGGGTGCTCAGTGAGTTTGCTGACAGCATCTGCTGGAATCTCCCATACCCTTTCTCTCGCTTTCTTCTCCCAAGGCGCGTTGACCCGTGGCTGTTCAAGTTGACCTCAGGAACCTGGAGCTTACTGAGCCCTCTGCCTAGGACATTTTCCCCTGGACACCAGTGAGGCTTGAACCCTCCTTCCTTTTAAATATGTATGAAAAAGCCACCAGCTCAGGGAGGCCTTGCACACAGCGACATAATGCACACGGCTCTGGAGGTCTCTCCTCCATTACCCTGGATTGTTTTTCTTCACAGCACCCATCACCACCTGTCAGATCATATATCTCTGTAGTTTATTGTTATGTGTTGTAATTCCCAAAGAAAATGTAAATTCTGTGGTAACTGGGACTTGGTGTAGCCACCACTGTGCCCCAACACTGCCTGACACATAGTAGGCACTCAACCAATATTTATGAATGAATACTGACACATAGTGGGCACTCAGTAAATATTTATGAATGAACATATATGAATAACATCATAAATAAAATTCATAAATATACACATAAATAAATGATGACAATGCCTGAACTCAGCTCCATGGAGGTAGAGGCAGCACCTGCGCTGCATGGTTCTCTGTTTTATCCCAGGCTCTAGAACAAAGCCTGGCAAACAGAAGACACTCTGTTTTGTTGAATGAATGGATGCATAAACGAATGAGTGGATGGATGACTTCTGTAGTATCTATAATCTATAATATCTCTCTTCTGCCATTTATTTTTTAACTGCCATGAATTCCAGATATTTCTGGGCATATCCAGGTTTAACATATGTTGGCCTTAGTGACCTCATCTGGTTGTGCCTGTCATTTACTGAGCTGACTGTCATGGTTGTCACCGTGGGAGACCCTCGGGGAATGGTTCATCGGTTTAGGACTGAAAACAGACCCTCTGGGAGGCCACGTTGCAACCACGAAGGGTCCAGGGGGTGGACGTGTGGGGAGATGGACTGATTCCTCAGTTTTACACACCCTCTCGGAAGGCCAGGCCCTTTATTATAGAGAATCAATATTTGTACAGTTGGTAGATTGTAAAATTTTATAGTTGTGAAGTGACAGGTTTTCCTAACTGGCCCCCAAAGAGATATAAAACCCGACGGCAAAAGTTACCTGATGATCCCTACAATGGGTGGCAACTACAGAACACAGAACACGAGGGGCCACTTCACACATGACACAGAGAGCACGTGGGGCCGCTTCACGCATGATCACCTCAGAGGGCACAGAGGACACCCAGAATTAAAGATGTAGATGCTCTCAGGATTTTGGCACAGTCTCAGTATTGGATTTGAGATCTTGCTGAAGTTTGTGTCTTATTAGGAAATGACAGAGATACGAATTTTTAAAAGAAGAAGAAAGAAAAATATAAATAGTGGGAAATTTAAATGATTATGATTCTTGGCCGGGCATGGTGGCTCACGCCTGTAATACCAATACCTTGAGACGCTGAGGCAGGCAGGTCACTTGAGGTCAGGAGTTTAAAACCAGCCTGGCCAACATGGTGAAATTCCGTTTCTACAAAAAATTAATGGGGCATGGTGGTGCGCGCCTGTAGTCCCAGCTACTTAGGAGGCTGAGGCAGGAGAATCGCTTGAACTCGGGAGGCAGAGGTTGCAGTGAGCTGAGATTGTGCCACTGCACTCCAGCCTGGGTGACAGAGCAAGACTCTGTCTCAAAAATAAATAAATAAATAAATAAAAAATAAATAAACAAATAAATAATGATTGTTGGAATTAATCAAATATATCAACAATTATAATAAACGTAAGTCAATTAATTTTATCAATTAAACCCCAAAGAATATGAACTGGCTAAAGCAAAAAAATATCCATATATGTGTTATTTACATTAACACACATAAAATATGAGTACATTTTAGGGCTGGCAATAGAGAAAAACTTTTCCAGATAAATTTGATGTGACAACATTAATATATAATAAGCTATAATGAAAATGTGATATTAGGAATGTATCTTTACATAATTTGGGGACGGTTAAAAGTTCATTAAGAAAACTCATGATTATCTTAATAGATGCAGACAAAGGTTCACCATCAATTCATGTTAGAGGGTAAAAAAAGAAAAGGAAAACAAAACAAAAAAAACTATTAGTAAATCGAGGGATAAAAGGAACTTTCTCTGATCAAATAGAGTATCTGCAAAAATAGTAGTAGAAACAGCACACTTAAACACTGCCACTGAAATTGAAGTTAGGAATGAGACAAGGAGTTTGCTGCCACAAAATCTGATCCACATTGTAATAGTGGTCATAGCCAGTGCAATATGTCAAGAAAAACATAATAAAACTTATATTGCCAAAATGCTATGATTTCAGAGGACATAATTGTGTGTTGTGAAATTTAAAAGACTTCAAACTATTACAATTAATAATGAAACATTAAAAATGCTGCATTTAAGACAAATAATAATATTTAATATATTTTGCACTCCATAAAGAAATATAAAATGAAATGTTTAAAATATTTTTTAAGATAGCATCAAACAAAATCAAATACCCAGAAATAAATCTAACCAAAGATGTTCAAAATCTCTACATCAGTGCTACACAAAGCACAGGTGATAAAATATTTTTAACAGTTTAAAATGAGATAAGCTAGTATAGGTATGTAGAAATTTTAGTATAGGTTTGTAGTATCGGTATTAGTATAGGTATGTAGAAACTTTTATGGCAATTTTGAAATTATCAGAATATTTTTATTGTATTTTAAAATCATATTCACTTAGAAATTAAAACAGAGAAAAAAACTGGTTCTCTACCACAGATGATTTGAGAAGAACTGTTACATATAACACCTATATATTTTGAGAAAAAAATGAAGTTTTACATAAATAGAGAGACGCCTCCTGTTTGTCAAGAGGAAGACTCACTGATATAAAGATGACAGCTTTTCCTAAATCAAGTGACAGATTTAATGCAATTCCAAATGAAACTCCAGAAGGATATTTGTGTGTTTGTAGAAATTCACAAGTTGAGTCTGACATTTCTATGGAAATGTAAAAGGCAAACTGAGGGAAAAGACCAAAGCTGTATCATTTGCAATACTACCTACTATAGCCGACGTTCCATTGTAAAACGGTAGTAACCGAGACATTGATACGGTATTGATGCACACGTGGCCAAATAGACCAGTGGCACCAAACAGAGAGTTGAGAATCAAACCCACACGTTTGTAGTCACCTGATTTGTAACAAAAATATTCTGCAAGGTAGTAGGAAAAGGATGGTCTTTTTAATAAATGGTGCCTGGTCAACTGGATATTCATAAGGAAGTGAATGTTTGCAAATCTCACACCATTTTCAAACATCAAAGGTGATTTTCAGCCCTGAATATAAAACAAACAATAATGTTTTGCAGAAAAACACAGGAGGGCATTTGTATCATCTCGGAGTAGGTCATTTTTTTTTTTGGACAGAGTTTTGCTCTTGTTGCCCAGGCTGGAGTGCAAATAGCATGATCTCAGCTCACTGCAACCTCCACCTCCCAGGTTCAAGTGATTTTCCTGCCTCAGCCTCCCAAGTAGCGGGTATTACAGGCATGCGCCATCACGCCCAGTTAATTTTCTGTATTTAGTAGAGATGGGGTTTCACCATGTTAGTCAAGTTGGTCTCGAACTCCTGACCTCAGGTGATCCACCTGCCTCAGTCTCCTAAAGTGCTGGGTTTACAGGCATGCGCTACTGTGCCCGGCCAGAGTAGGTAAAATCTTAAACTTGATATTAAAATTGCTAAGCACAAGAAAATGGATATATATGATCAATTTCATCAGAAGACACATTAATAATGGTAAATGTCAAGGAACACAGTAAGAGAAAATTATTAACATACAACACAGAAAACATATAAAAACACTTGAAATACACAAAACACTTAAAATACATATAATAAATGGACTTGTATCTAAGACATTTTAAAATACATATAAATTATAATATAAAGACAAGCAACTCAAAACAAGTGGTCCCAAAGACCAGAGGAGAAGTGTATAAAAATAAATGTTCAAATGGTCAATACAACAAGAAAATCTGCTGCACTTCATTAGCTAATGGGGGATGCAAATTAAAGCCCTAATTCAACACCAGTGCGCAGCCACCAGAATGTCCCAAACGCAAAAGACAGGCAAAAGCAGGTCTTGAGGGTGTGGAGTTCAAGGCAGCTCATGCCCTGCTGGTGGGGATATAACTGGCACAACCACTTTGGGAAACCATGCGGAAGAATTCTTTAACAGCTCAACAAATCCACACCTTACACACAGCAATTTCATTTCTAGGTTCATGTCTCACAGAAATGCGTATGTGGGTTCTTCAAAAGATATGAAAAGTTTATAAAGGGACTATTCCTTACCGCATAACTAGGAATTTCCCAAATGCCCATCAATAATGGAACAGATACATCCACTTTAGTATATCATGCAGTGAAACACTTGCAGCAGGAGGCTTGATCATCTACAACAATGCCCCAAAGTCTGGACGTCCTTCCTATAGAGTGAAAACAGTAAGGCACAAACGGGCATGTGCAGCATAATTTCATTTATACAAAGGATAAAAGCAGGCAAAACTAACCTATGGCGTTAGACATTGGGACTGTGGCTTCCCTTGAGAACAGGGTTGTAACCGGCCAGGGAATGGGGCAATTCATAAGCCGCAGCCACTTTCTGCTCCTTGATCCCAGTGCTGGTTACACAAGTGTGCTCATCTTGGGACAATTCACTGAGTAGTACACTCATGTTTTGCTTCTTTGTCTGCATGCATGTTATACTTTGACAAGTTAACTTGAAAATATTAACATCATTTAAGATGAAAACATTTTCTAAATTGAGAATTAACTCACCATTCTTACCTAAAAAAGAATATTTATTGCTGGACGCAGTGGCTCATGCCTGTAATCCCAGCACTTTGGGAGGCCAAGGCACGTCGATCATGACGTCAAGAGATCGAGTCCATCCTGGCCAACATGGTGAAACCTCGTCTCTACTAAAAATACAAAAATTAGCTGGGTGTTGTGGCACATGCCTTTAGTCTCAGCTACCCAGGAGGCTGAGGCAGGAGAACTGCTTGAACCCATGAGGCAGAGGTTGCAGTAAGCCAAGATCACATCACTGTACTGCAGCCTGGTGACAGAGCGAGACTCCATGTCAAAAAAAAAAAAAAAAGAAAGAAAAAGAATGTTTATTAAACCAATAAAAATCCCAGAAACACCTAAAATAATTATTCTAAAAAGTGACATCTTAGAGATAGTCCCTTTAACATCAAAATGAGACCAGTTATCAAAATACTTCTACTTAACATATTATTGAGAGTCCTTGAGACAGTCTCACTCTGTCACTCAGGCTGGAATGCAGTGGCTTGAACATGGCTCACTTGATGTCCTGGACTTGATCCTCCTACCTCAGCCTCCCAGGTAGCTGAAATTATGTGTGTGTGTTACCACACCCAACTAGTTTTTAATTTTTTGTGGAGATGAGGTCCCACTATGTTGTCCAGTCTGGTTTTGAACTCTTGGCCTCAAGTGATCCTCCCGCCGTGACCTCCCAAAGTACTAGGATTACAGGTGTGAGCCACTGTGCCTGGACCTATTGAAAGTCTTAATCAGCACAAAAATAAATGAACAACAATAACAACAAAAGAGAGACATAGGATTGGAAAAGAGATACAAAAGTTCTTATTTTCAGAGCAAATAGTTGCTTACAAAGGAATCAATTTAATCTATGGAAGAATTATTGGAAGTAATAGAGAGTTTAGCAAGGGACATTAGATAAAAACTGAACAAATCTGAATCTACAGATTTTAGTTAATAATAATGTATCAACATTTGATCATTATTTGCAACAAATGTATCATACTAATGTAAGATGTTATCAATAAAGAAAACTGGATATGGGCACAGAGTAACTCCATTAGCTTCACTAGGTTTCTCTAAATCTAAAACTGCTCTCAAATAAAGAGTGTTTTTTGTTTTGCTTTGCTTTGTTTGGTTTTGTTTTGTTTAATTTTAAGTTCTGGGATACATGTGCAGAACGTGCAGGTTTGTTACACAGGTACATATGTGCCATGGAGGTTTGCTGCACCTGTCAACCCATCATCTAGGTTTTAAGCCCCCACATGCATTAGGTATTTGTCCTAATGCTCTCCATCCCCTTCCCCCAACCCCCCAACAGGCCCCGGTGTGTGATGTTCCCCTCCCTGTGTCCATGTGTTCTCATTGTTCAACTCCCACTTATGAGTGAGAACAGGCGGTGTTTGGTTTTCTGCTCCTGTGTTAGTTTGCTGAGGATGATGGTTTCCAGTTTCATCCATGTCCCTGCAAAGGACATGAACTCATTCTTTTTTACCATGTTTAAGGATAAGAAGATTTGACAGTGTAAAGATGTCAATCATTTCCAACATGATACCAGGTATAGATTCAAATTACTCACAGGATTCCTGAAAAGAATATTCCCAGAACTTGATAAGATGATTCTAAAATTCATATGGAAAAATAAATGTACAAGGAAATCCAGGACTGAAGAAGGGCCGGGAGGGGAAATAGGCACCTATTTATTTCCCCCTTTCTGTAGCTTTACAGGAAGTGCTGACGCCAGTAAAGGGGAGGAGGAAAGACAAGTTGGTCAATGAAACAAAACAGTGGGCCCAGGATCACACCAAGGATATGAATGAAACTTTGATTTACAAAAGGAGAGGCATGGGAGAGCTGAGAGAAAAGACAGGATTATTTGATGAAGTGACGTGGAGAAAAGATGAACTCTTATCTCACACTATATACAAAAATCAACTCCGGATATATTATTTAATGATATCAAAAACAAAACTTTAAAACTTCTCATAGAACGTATAAGTGAGTATCTTCTAGACCTTGGAAAAGGAGAATACTTATTAAATATACAATGCATTAACTAAAAACTTAAAATACACAGATTTGAGTGAATTTAAATTAAAAACCTGTATTCATCAAAACAAACCTTAGTGGGAGTAAACAATAAGTTACAAATAGGGAGAAGAAATTGGGAAAATACAGAAAAAGAACCAATTCAGGTTGGGCGTGGTGGCTAACACCTGTAATCCCAGCACACTGGGAGGCCGAGGCAGGAGGGTCACCTGAGGTCAGGAGTTCGAGATCAGCTTGACCAACATGGTGAAACCCTGTCTCTACCAAAAATACAAAACATTAGTCAGGCATGGTGGTGCATGCCTGTAATCCCAGCTACTTGGGAGGCTGAGACAGGAGAATCACGAAACCAGGAGGCAGAGGTTGCCATGAGCTGAGATCACACCCTTGCACTCCAGCTTGGGTGATAGAGCAGAGCTCTGTCTCAAAACAAAACAAAAACAAACAAAAAACACCAAAAAAATACATATAAAGAATATGTACAAGAAGTCCTTTATCACAATAGTAAAAGCAAAACAGCCCAGCATAAAAGTGACCCAAATACATGAGCAGATACTGTATACAAAAGGAAAACTATGGAGACTGTAGACAGATGAAGAGTTGTTCAGCCTCATTAGTCAACAGAAAAGCACAAGTGAAGGCCACAGCGAGGCACCATCCTACACATATTTGACAGACACATTTTTTTTAAAGTCTAAAATAACATAACTGGAAGATGTGAATAGAGAGGACTTTTTATATACATAATGCTGATGGGAGGGTACATTGCTACAGTGATTTGTGTAAATACTTGGTGTTAGCTTCCGAAGGTGAACATTTACATGCTCTCTGACCCTCTAATTCTGCTTCTACACACCCAAGCCAAACTCTTGCACACCTATGGGAGGTGTGCACACAAGCTTCCTGCAAATGGCCTTAGGACAGCGAGACCTGGATACAGTATAATGCCCATTTCTAGGAGCGTAGGTGAGTAAACTGCACCTATAGTACCATAATGAAATATCCTGCAACAGTCAAAATGAGTGAATTACAGGTATGTGAGAAATCCTAATCAAGATTGGAAATCTAATAAGTAAAATGCTCAGGCCAGGGTGATTGCATCATCATGATGCTCTTTTAAATATAATTAAAAACAATGATAATTGAGCTTTTGTACCTACTGGGACTCTTAAAAACGAAATGATGCAACTTTTCAGCAAATAGGAAGCTATCCTAAAAGTTTAAAGGTTTGTTTTTTTTAAAACATGGACCACATAGCTTGAAAGCCAAATCAATCATTTCCAGAAAAGTGCCTGGTCTCATAGCTTGAGCCTCCTTGGCCTCAGTTTGGCCTTAAGAACTCAGGGGGAAGGCATCCCTGACCAGGAGTCACCCTTCAGGCCACATTTTCAGACAGTTGTGTTAGAGGGAACGAGGGGAAGAAAGAGGGGAAATTTCTAGAGAAATGAGAGTGGGGAGAAGAAAAGCCTGAGAAACAATCGCCCCCACAGACAGCCTGTCTCATAAGCAAAGCGACTATCGCCAGGGAGATTTCCTGCTAGCTTGAAGCATGACTCTGACCCTCCTTCAGCCTTCCAAGAAAACATACTTATTAAAGATGAGAAATAGGCCAGGTGTGGTGGCTCAGGTCTGTAATCCCAGCACTTTGGGAGGCTGAAGTGGGAGGATCCCTTGAGGCCCGGAGTTCGAGAACAGCCTGGCCAACTTACCCGAGACTTAGCTATACAAAAACTAAAAAAAAAATTAGCTAAGCACAGCGGTGCACACCTGTAGTCCCAGCTACTTGGGAAGCTGAGGGGGGAGAATTGCTTGAGCCTAGGAGTTCGAAGCTGCAGTGAGCTATTAATCCCACCACTGCACTCCAGCCTGGGTGACGGAGTAAGACCCTGTCTCAAGAATAAAAAAAGAAAGAAAGAAAATAAAAAAGGAAAAATCATCTGATTTATGTATACACAGAAAAGTTAAAAGAGTAAAGAGTGGTGAAAGGAAGCGGTAAGCTATAAATATTTACCAAAAAATATTTGCACAAAGAGATTAAAAACATTAACTAACCACAATACCATGAACACAAGAAAAACAACAATAAACAAAATGATTCCTTTATAAAACAAACAAAACAGAATACAAAAAGAGAGCGAGCGAGCAAACTATTGCACGTAGAGATGCCCTGTTCAGAGATGGAGAAGAAACATGGGCTGTCAAAGCTCAGACGCTGAAGAAAAAAATTTTTTTTAAATTCAGAGCACATTAAAACCTCAGCAAGAAGAGCAGAGGATCCTGCATTTCCCTGTTTCTTATGCTTCATCTCCTCCCTTTCATGCCTGGTTGGACTTGGAGTTTAACACCAGAATGGTTCCCTTGACTAAAGCCTCCAATCCTCTGCTCCTCTCTCCCCTTCTTTCCTGTAATGAGGAAGCAAACTCACCATTGCTGAATCTCACTCTGCCTTCCCCAGGCTGGCGCTGGCAGTTGGACGTGCTGACGACAATGAGTGGCTGGGCTGGAGGGTACTACTTAGGTCTACGTTCATGAACCTCGGGTTGACGTCCACCCTCTGCACCCCCCAGACTCTGGTCCTGGGAAATCTCTGCATCAGCTGGAGGCTGGGCTCTGCCTCGGGGCCAGCCAGCCCAGTCCAGCCACCCCCTAGTCTGACAGCCAACGCCTCCATAACTTACTTTTCCTAAAATGCCCAGTATTATCTGAACACCCCACCCCCTCTTAGGGCCTCATTTCTTATTTCAAACACACAAAAGCAAAAACAGAACCAATTGTAAGAGACCTTCTCCCCACCACCAGGAGGTCATGCGGCCGCCTCCCTCTGTGGCCCGGTGCCCTGCTGTCCAGAGTTTTGGTAGTTACTCTACACGACTGTCTGCACGCCCCATCCCGCTTGCACCAAATCCTGACCCTAATCACCTTCCAAGAACTTTGTTTCCATGGTGTCATCTCTCTCCAGCATTAGTAGTCTTCACCTTTCCTCTGGATACTTTTCTTTTTTTTTTTTTTTTGAGATGAAGTCTTACCCTGTCACCCAGGCTGGAGTGCAGCAGTGTAATCTTGGCTCACTGCAACCTCCGCCTCCCAGGTTCAAGTGATTCTCTTGTCTCAGCCTCCCGAGTAGCTGGGATCACAGGCATATGCCACCACACTTGGCTAATTTTTGTGTTTTGGGTAGAGACAGGGTTTCACTATGTTGGCCAGGCTGGTCTCGAACTCCTGACCTCAGGTGATCTACCCACCTTGGCTTCCCAGAGTGCTGGGATTACAGGCATGACCCACCACGCCCGGCCTCTAAATCATTTTCATACGCACAACAATGTGTTCTAAAACCACTTACCTAATAATAAAAAAAAAGCTTCCTGTCTCATCCTCCCTCCAGTTCCTGACCCATTTCTCTGCTCCCTGTTAGAATAAAATTATTTGAAAGTATTGTCTCTAGGCTGGGTGCGGTGGCTCACGCCTGCAATCCCAGCACTTTGGGAGGCCAAGGTGGGCGGATCTCAAGGTCAGGAGATCGAGACCATCCTGGTTAACATCCCGTCTCTACTAAAAACCCAAAAAATTAGCCGGGGTGGTGGCGGGCACCTGTACTCCCAGCTACTCGGGAGGCTGAGGCAGGAGAATGGCCTGAACCCGGGAGGTGGAGCTTGCAGTGAGCCGAGATCATGCCACTGCACTCCAGCCTGGGTGACAGAGGGAGACTCGATCTCAAAAAGAAAGAAAGAAAGAGAAAGAGAGAGAGGGAAGGAAGGAGGGAAGGAAGGAAGGAAGGAAGGAAGGAAGGAAGGAAGGAAGGAAGGAAGGAAGGAAGGAAGGGGGAAAGGAAGGAAGGAAGGAAGGAAGGAAGGAAGGAAGGAAGGAAGGGGGAAAGGAAGGAAGGAAGGAAAGTAGGAAGAAAGGAAAGAAAGAAAAGAAACAATGAACAGAACAGAGCTCTAAAAATATTTCTCTTTTTGTTTAAATGGAAAAACGGAGAAACACATGAAACAATAAATCAAAAATGAATTACAATGGTCACCACTGGGGAGGGAAGGTACAGAATTTACGTTGTTGCTCATCGACTGTCCCTGTCATTAAAAGGAATCACCATCCATGCGGGGGCTGCCAGGGTCAGGGTGGCTCACACTCTACCCTCCATGATAGACTAGGAATCAGCACAGAGGAAAATCAAATGCACACTCACTAATTAAATGAATGTGCAATACCCCAAAAATCACCAGGGGCATGGAGAGAAGGAAAAACAAAATGGAAAAACCAAGGAGTTGAGAAACAGAGAGAAAATCATGGACATGAAGCTTCAACATACAAATAATCGGTGTTCCTCAACAAAGAAAATCCAGATAATATCCCAGCAAACATGTTTAAAGAAATAACTAAAAATGTTGTTCTAGACACTAAAGAATTATTTTATCTACATATTAAATGAGCACCCCATAGACCAGGAAAAAGTGAAAAAAAAATTGGTAGCAAACAACTGCTCACTGAAACACACCATAATAAATAAAGGTCATTGAATTTTTAAATAAACAATTTATGAAAAGGCATGCTAAAAGATTAAGTCATCTATGAAGGTTAAGAAATCCATTTGCCTAAGATTTCTCAACTGTAATATTCAACAAAACCAAAACAAATCCCTCAAAGAAAGACAGCAAGACTAAGAATTTAATATCCAGCTACCCTCTACCAATATGGAAGCAACAGACACATATTTGAACCTGCAGGGTCTGTGGCTATTTGACACACAACAGAGCAGAGTTTGCACATTTCTGGGTAAAGGGTACACCGTCAACAAATGGTGCTGATTCAACCAATAACTACAGGAAAAAGTAGATCAGATCTCTGCCTTGATTCAAGTACACAGGTGACTTAACCACTGAAATGCAAATGAAAAAATTTAAACATTTTAGAAGAAAATATCAGAAAATGCTTTGGAAGGGTTTTCGAAATAAATAACAGTACAAACCATAAAAGAACTTCTTTTCATCAAAATTCACCGCAAAAATGGTAAATTCAACCGACAAAACATATCTGCAATTCTTGTGACTGATAGGGAATTGAAATTTAAAATAGGAAACAAAAATAACTTCTCAATAATTAATAGTTTAAAACACACCCAACAGGCAACATGGATCAAGAAGCTTTTCACTGAAGTGAAAATTAAAAGACCAATTAATGCATAAATAATGCATCTGATTAATAATCAGGAAAATAAGAATTAAAAATAAAATATGTATCTCAAGCCAAAAAGATTGACACAATTTTTAAAGATTTATAGACAAATAGATGAAACACTGGAACTGCTTAACTATTGCTTTCTCTAAACACTTTAGTAGTATGAAATAGTTAGGTTTCATTTTATAAAAGCTAAAGGTGTTCATCACCTATGACCCAGCAAAACTATGTCTCATTATATACCCCAGAACAACAGAAAAACAAGAAATAATCAAAACACAGAAATGTAGATGGACACAGCAGGAACCAGGCACAGAATATTCACAGCAGCATTGCTGGTAGCAGAAGACTTGGAACGGACCCAGATGTCAACAGGCGAGCGAGTGAATGGGCCGTGATCAAAAGACTCTGTGATTTTATTCCATGTCACAAGGACACTGAGTAAACCACGGCCACGGCCATCTCCATGGAGGGCTCTTCGACCTTCACGGCTGAGTGACAACCACAAATCACAGACAGTTGCAGAAACACTGGTACGATTTGGATAAAGCTCACAAATAAGAAAGACTAAGCAATCCATTGCTTTGGGATAGACACCAATTTGTTAAAATAATAAAGGAAAAGAAGAGAACGGGAAAGCAAAATCAGATCAGGTGGCACCTTAGTGGGGTGCCGAGTGTGCACGAATTGGCACTCCAGTGCGTTCTGTTTCCTAAGGCGTGAGTGTATGGGCACTGATTTTATTACAAACATTTATAATGTATCATTCCGAGGAGCCAAAAAATTGTATTTAAACAGTACAGGAAGATAAGATGAGAGAAAATATTCTATGTATGCATTAGGAACATAAAGTTTATAAAACTGTGTAAGAATAAACCAAAATAGCAATGTCCAATATTCTGTGAAGAGGATTATTGAACAGGACTCAGGAATTCATCCCAAGATCTCTGAACAAATGCGAAGTCTCACCATGGTCCTGGAGAGGCAGCCTGCCCACATCCAGAAGCCAACGCTTCCCTAAGTGATGTGTGAATACACGTGGGTCTGAATAATGTATAGGATCCCAATTATGTGTGTATATTTATTTAAACCTCCAGTGTGTGTGAGAGAGATTCTCAAGCTGAACACCACATGCAAACCAGCAAGAGTATTGTCAACAAAGAGTCAAATTGTGTAAAATGTTTAAAGAGGTTTATTCTGAGCCAAATATGAGTGACCATGGCCCGTGACACAGCCCTCAGGAGACCCTGAGAACATGGGCCCAGGGTGCTCTGGATGCAGCTTGGTTTTTATACATTTTAGGGAGGCATGAGACATCCATCAAATACACTTAAGATGTATGTTGGCCTGGTCCAGAAAGGTGGGACAACTTGAAGCAGGGGGTGGGGAGGGGGCTTCCAAGTCTCAGGTAGATTTAAAAATTTTCTGATTGGCAATTGGTTGAAATAGTTATTATCTGTAGAAAGGAATGGGTTACAGTAAGAGGTCTTGGAGACCGAGTTCTGTCATGCAGATGAAGCCTCCAGTTATCAGACTTCAGAGGGAATAGATTGTTAAGTGTTTCTTTTTTTTAATTATATTTAATACAAGTGAATAGATTAGAAGATCTGAAATGTTATAAAGCAATATACACAACGCATAAATAATTTGCCCAGGAGAGTCATGTCTATATTACATAACACTGTCTAGTATGGGAATACTTAAAGTAAATCCAGTGATAATGGAGAAAGACGTGAGGTCTGTGTTGATGTTAACGCCGGAGGGCTATAATGAGGCATGTCCAACCCCCACTTCCCACCATGGGCTGAACCTGTCTTTTAGGTGGAACTGTAGTGTGGCCACGGAGGAAGTCCATTCAGATGGCCGGGGGGCCTTAGAATTTTTTGTTGGGTTTACAATAGCCAAGAAAGATGTCATGAAAAGAGTATGGAATGGGAATTTACACTCCTTACCAAGTGTTATCACACATATGCTAATGAAAGCAGTGTGGTATTGGAATATAAACTGATCAATCGATCAGATCAAATGGAAGCTGTGGAAATAGGCCCAAGTGCATACAGGAACTTAGCCTGCAATAAAAGCATAATTTCAAAATGGGGGTAGGGGAGACGGAAAATTCAATAAATGTGTTGAGAGACAGTGTAGCTGTTTGTAAAATAATAATGATATTGGATTTTTACCTTACTACTCACAACAACATAAATCTCAATGGATTGAGGGAAAGGAAGAGAAGGGGAGGGGAGGGGAGGAAAGGGGAGGGGAGGAAAGCGGAGGGGAGGGGAGGGGAGGGGAGGGAAGGGAAGGGGAGGGAAAAACACAGAGGTCCTGAAGCAGAGACTGCTGGTGACCTGCCCAATGCCCTTTCCTAGGCTGGGGTTTTCCCTGAGGGTTCCCCTTCACTGCAGGGACCCAGGGGCCCTGGCGGGGCCTGTGGCCCATGGCATATAGAGGTGGGAAAGAAGCACGCACCCCTTTGCTGCTGGGCTGCACGGAATGTGGCACAACTCACACCCCAAGTGCCCTGAGAGCAGGCAGAGCCTCCACTTCTCCGGAGACCACAGCCCTGCCCACTCCTCCCCTGTGCACTCGGCCTCCTCAGGCTCCAGCAGTGAGTCACAAATTCCCACCTCAATTACTGCACTCCCTTGCCTGGACCTCTGGATCATATTCCACTCCTGAGTGATTTGGCCTAATACAAGCAAGAAAAGAAAGCAGAGACAATTTTAGAAATATTTGTAGCATAAGGGAGAGTGTCCCAAGAGACTAACATTAAAACCAGATTTTAAAACATTAAATTCTACTAAAATTTTAAGTAGAATGTCAACAACATAACCTAAAGAAAGCCAATGGAGAAAAATTAAACTCTGAAATATAGGTACACATGATAAATGTCTATATATCAATATTGATAAAACATATGAGGAATAATTTTCTTAAAATGTAAAGATAGTTATCAAATCATTTAAAAAATGTATAAAGTTAAAAATATGCATAAAGATTTCATGAAAAGAGGAAATATAAAGGCCATTTAAAGAAATAAAAGTTCACAGTTGTCTATTGTTTTAAACTAATCAGATTGGGACTGATTAAAAAAAAAAAAAGAAACAAAAACTAAAAAGCCAACAGCACAGACATCTCACTAAGTTGGCTCTGGTGTTGGTAAACAGTTACTCCTATAAATTACAGTGGAGAGTGTAAAGTTTCATGGCCAGTTTGAATGACAATTTGGCAATGCTTTCAAAATTACTAAGGTGTCTAACCTTTGACTCAGCAATTCTGATTCTAGGAATTTATTCCCCAAACATTCTAATACTTGTGCCAAATAATATATGATCTGTGATGTTCATTGCAGCACAGTTTATGACAGCAAAAATTGGAAAAAATAAATAAATGTGCATGGGGGGGAGACTGGTTACTTAAATTACAATACAGCCCTACAATAAAATGCTATGTAGTCATTAATGTTTTAAAAAAGAGCACCATATTTACTGAGAAGGAAAAAATCCCCAATAAATTCTAACCACAAGAGTGAGGTGCAGACCAACGTGCACATGACCAGGCCAGCGTCTGAGTTACAGGGGGAAGCCTGTGTGTGATGGTACATTTGTGAGTGCTCACATGTGCACAGAAGACCCGGGGAACTGGTAGTGTGGGGTATCCACAGAGAGGAATTTGGAGGCTGGGGCTGAGGCAGGAGGGAGGTTTGAACTGGCTGGTGATCTCCTCTGCATGTGAGTGCTGGTTTAAAATGACTGTGTTATTTCTCCTTCTGGATAACGGGTGTCCTCTCCTCTGCCCGGGGTCTCAGGGGACCCTCCCTCACAGCTCTCAGTTGGCCTGGGTCCCCCAACCCCACTCTTCTCTATGGCTCTCGGGATCACCGAAGAGGGCTGGAGTCCTGCTGCCCAGTTCTCATCTGATGGGGACAAGAACTCACATTCGATGACCATTTATCATGGCCAGGCTCTTTAATATGTTTTACTCCTGTTATCATCACCCTCTCCATTAAATGCAGCATCACCAATCCCATTGCACAGAT
This sequence comes from Colobus angolensis palliatus, assembly GCF_000951035.1. NCBI lineage: Eukaryota > Metazoa > Chordata > Mammalia > Primates > Cercopithecidae > Colobus > Colobus angolensis. Next base: position 2,802,131 of record NW_012115244.1, on the reverse strand, counting down.
AAGGGAAATAAAGCCTAAGGAATTAACCAAGTGACCCAAAGTCACCAAGAGTAAGCGTGTGGAGCAAGATCCCATCTGGTCTTCCTGGAGGTCAGTCGGCAAGGCCTCCTAGATGGTCCTTCAAACCCCGGGACAGCAGCTCGCGCCCGTGGGGTGGGGGGCTACTCTTAGACTTCCAGCCTCCCAGGAACAGGTTTCCGCCATTCTCGTAGTTTGACAGTAATTCCCCTTTTCATGGCTCTAGGCAGCTGGGCCTCCAGGAAAGGATAAGCTGACCAGCAAAGGATAAGCTCCATCCTGGAGCAGGCATGAAAACCAACAGCTCAGAGAATAACAAAGACCAGACCGTGGAGCCCAGGGCCATTTGTTCCTGCAGAGTGGGAGGGGCAGCGGATGGCCAGGACCCAGGACTGGGCAGAGCCGCCTCTCAGAGGTGCAGGTTGGCAGCGAGCACAGAGCAACAGCTGAGCATTCGGAGGTGTGTGTAGGTCACCGTTCTCGCCCCGGCTACCTCTGGCCCTAGCGACCTGGACTGGAAGAAGCCGGAAGGAAGTGGGGCAGCAGTTGAGGTCCCTGAAACCTCCGCAGGAACCACATGCACCCTCTGGGCATCTTTGTGGTGAGTTAAGGCCCAGGAGCCATGGTGCCTGGTGACCAGGGCACCAAGACATCAGGCTGAACCAGGCCCTTCATCTGGGGGGCTCACGGTCCCCGAAATGCATCTTAGACACTTTGCACAGGTGTGCGTCTCTATCCTGGCTGCTGTGGGAGCTGAGGACACCCCTGCGCAGTGTCAGCCAGGAACCCATGAGGACCAGACTGTTGCCATTAAGAGGCCAGGGGCACGCCAGGTGCGGTGGCTCACACCTGTACTCCCAGCACTTTGAGAGGCCGAGGTGGGCGGATCACGAGGTCAGGAGATTGAGACCATCCTGGCTAACATGGTGAAACCCTGTCTCCACTAAAAATACAAACAAATTAACCGGGCATGGCGGCGGGCACCTGTAGTCCCAGCTACCCGGGAGACTGAGGCAGGAGAATGGTGTGAACCCGGAAGGCAGAGCTTGCAGTGAGCTGAGATCGCGCACTGCACTCCAGTCTGGGTGACACAGCAAGACTCTGTCTCAAAAAAAAAAAAAAGAGGCCAGAGGCAGGCTGAGCCAGGGGTGGGAGTGAGAGGAAGGGGTGAGAGGGGCCTGAGCACCTACTCAGCGCATGCTCCACAGAACCAGCCTGCCCCAGGAGGGTCAGGTGCCCGGTGCCATGACGCCCACTCCTGCCCTGTGCCTGCACACCAGGCCCCGTGAGGAAGGCCCTCTCTGCATGACCGCCTTGCGCCAATTCCCTCTGCTGGAGTTGCTGAACAGTTCTGCAGGCCTCAGTCTACAGTCAGCCTCCAACCCTGTGGTCAGCAGGGGCCCCAGCTTACAGCAACCCGGCTGTTTTCACTGCAGGCTGACTGCCACAGCGTTGCCAACCTGAAACATCCAATCCAGAGTGAGTTTCTGGGGAGGCGGGAGGCTGTCCGAGCATCTTACCTACTGTGTGGGCAAGAAGCAGGCTGCATCTCATCAGAGTTTGGGGATTCAGGACCCAGATCTGCTGCTCTGCAGTTGTGTGACCTTGGGTAGGTCAGATCCCACCCTGGGGGTGCTCTTCTGTCCTGAAGATTCAATCCAGCCTGTGTGCTGGGAGCGGAGGCCCCTTCGGCACTCTCTCTGCTGGCGTCTGAGGAAGATGGCAGCTGGGTTGGTAGCAGGGTGAGCAGGGTCTGAGTGGGACCAGGCTTCCCACATGGGACAGTGGTGTCCACCTGTAAAGCCAATGTCCTGGATTTTTGACAAACATCTTAGCAATCGACCTGACACTCCACTATGTCTAAGTTTATTTGTTTCCGTACTGGACGTGTGTCTACCAGGACATGGTCCTGGCTGCCACTGGTGGGGCCTGGAATGAGGACGCTTGTTATGCAGCTTGCTTTGGAGCCCCAGACCTGCAAAAAAAATATATCCATGTGGCTTCACCCAGGTCATCTCTTTGCCTATATGAGCCTCAGGCCACCCATAGAAAGGGTCTCGTAGCCCCGGGAGTCTCACTCTCCGACTTTTGCCAAGTCATCTTTGGCAGCAGCTGGAACTCTGAAGTGGCTGCCACAGATGTTGGCAAAGTCCTGCCTGGGATGCCTCCACCCTGCACCGGGCACGGGGGCTGCCTTCGCTGTGCGTTCACCTGGAAACCGTCCACACGCCAAGCACCGCAGAGGCAAGGGGAGTCTGCCATTGGACTGCAGTCAACACGGCTGCAGGGATACAGACAAGCACGCTCCCAGGCAGAGGCACAGGCCGGGCTGGCTGGAGCTGCAGCAGCTGTGTGTGGTCACAGAGCTTCCAAATGAGGGAGATAGATGGACTTGCTCCACAGTGTGCCCAGAGCATGTTCACAGTGCCTGGGAAGACCAAGGACTCAACCATGCCCTGCTCTGGTTTCCCTCACAGCGAAGCCTCCTTGCTGGTGGGAGCCATGTCCAAGCATGGGGGCAGGGGCTGGGAGGCTCTGTCAGTGACTTCTTGCAGGCAGCAAGGACTCTGAGAGGTGGCCAGGAAAACAGAAACTCCATCTTGCGCAAACCAACGTGCGCAAACCAACAGCTCAGAGAACAACCAGGTTCCTACCAAGGACCATGAGCCTCCTGTGCTGTCCTGTTTGTTCTGTCACCTGCTCAGGACACAGGGTGGGGGCGGGAGGAGCGCATGTCAACAGGGAGCTGGTGGCCGCTCTGAGAGCCGGCTCCTTTCTCATAACTGGTTTGAAATCCTTCTCTTTGCAGGAGACCGAACCCAGCACATCTCGAGAGCCCACAGCGCAGGGCAAGTGCATTTATATTTACTGTTTCTATCAGCCAAAGAGCAAAACCAAAATCAAACAAACAAAGACTCTGGCAAGATTGCTTGATCCTGCCTCAAGATGAGCGCACAGCAGCATCGGGAAAGCGCGTAACTCACAAAGATAGTACAGCCTGCAGGTCAGGAGGTGCTGAGGTCTGTCGAGGATAGCTGGGGCTTTGCAGCCACCCACAGCGCTGCACTCAGAGCGGGGAGGTGCGTGTCCGGGCCCACCTGTGACTCCTGAGGTACAGGCAGAGGGTTGGGCATACCTGACACTGCACAGGAGTCCTCTCTGAGGTGTGGAACCCACCCACATCGCCTGCTCCCTCCGTCCGCAAATGCATCTGGGGTCTGAGGTCAGAAACAGCAGAAGCTCTGGTGGTTAATGGAATAGTTGCCTACCTGGACCCTCATCTCCTGGGCATTCTTTGAGCGCCTCCCTGCTAGGCACCGTTTCAGGGGCTGGTGACGGGAAGCCCACCCTGGCCATGAGGCTCTTTCAGCACAGAGGTGGACACTGAGGGACCACTCGCTCACGTGTGTGTTGAAACATGTGCTCAGCTGATGTCTTCCCAAGCGAGCCCTCCTGCAGGACAGAATCACACAGTGTTCTCAAAAAGCTCCAGGCTCCAGGTCAGTGTGAGCTGGGCAGTGCTGCCTGTGGTGGCCCTGCCGGAGGCTCCTGGTGTGTGTAGGATTGAAGACGCTTGCTTCATTGGATTTAGCCAGCATTTCCCTGGTGGATTTGGCCATAAAAGACCCCCGCTCGCGTACCCACCACACCTTTAACTCTCTATGGTAGACACCGGTAGCTGCAAACCCGTTGTCTATTCTCTCCTTTCTTTTTCTTTTCTTTTTTTTTTGAGACAGAGTCTTGCTCTCTCTCCCAGTCTGGAGTCTGGAGTGCAGTGATGCGATCTCGGCCCACTGCAAGCTCCACCTCCTGGGTTCACGCCATTCTCCTGCCTCAGCCTCCCGAGTAGTTGGGACTACAGGCACCCGCCACCACGCCTGGCTAATTTTTTCTATTTTTAGTAGAGACGGAGTTTCACTGTGTTAGCCAGGATGGTCTCGATCTCCCGACCTTGTGATCCGCCTGCCTCAACCTCCTACAGTGCTGGGATTACAGGCATGAGCCACCGTACCCGGCCTTCTCTCTTCTTTCTAGGTAAAATAACCTTGATTTTTTTTTTCCCCAGGGACAATATGTGTCCATCAAAAAATATACTCTGCAACTTCTCTTGCAGGAAGGAATGACAAACAACATAATTCTATCTAATGAGAAGTTCAAAGACATCTTCTGGGGCTTCTTGAAAGACTTGATTTCTTCACATAGATGCAAGGTCTTCCCTGTGGTTTCTCCTTCTGTCTGCTGGGAACATGGGTGTGATCCCTGGAGCTGTAGCAGCCATTTGTTAACCCTGAGGAAAAGACTCAGAAAAATTCAAAACCTTGGCTCTACTATGTTTGGGCCATTGAACCAGAGGTAGCAAGTTGCATTTCTCCTTAAATGATACATAAAACCCCCACTTGGTTTAAGCCACTATTTTTCGAGACTCTTATTTATTACAACTAGATGTCATTCCTGACCAGGACCGGAAAGAACTTTGTTCTACCTATAGAACATACTTTTGAGACTATATGACACATAAGCTGGTTTTAGATCCATTGTGTCTCTCTTGAGAAGTGAGCGTGACTATCTGCATCTTTAAATCAAGCATTCACAGTGAGAGGGTTTAGCTGTCTTTCCTGGGGTCACACTGCTTGTTAATAGCAAAGCCTGAATTCTAACCCAATCTCATCTGACTCCTGTGTACTTGTAATTGAGAGCTGAATACAGGGAGCTGGGAATGCAGAAGCAAAAGAGATGAATTTTACAAGACAGTGGTGGAGGGCAGGCTTCCTGGAGCTGTGGTTTGCGGTCAGTCTGTGTTTGGTTGGCACTGTGATGCTGCCTACCCCAGAGGGACAAAGGTGCCAGTCAATCAATGGGGAAGTGATGTTGCTTTTAATACCATTGTCAGTTCCCCGGGGAGACCACTGTGCCCTCCTTGCCTGGCTCCATCCTGGTGTAAATGAATACCAATGCGCAGCCCTGGTTCAATAGGCTGGGTGGGGAACGGCAGCAGAGAAATAAGGAAAAGAGAATCTGGGGACTGCCTGGGAGTATTCAGGCCCACTCTGCATCCAGCACAGGGCCCTGTGTGTTACCACCTTTTCAGATGACTTGGAGAAAGGATGAGCTGCCATGATTTCACACACTCCGCACCCACACATGGGTCACCATGCTTTTGGCAGACGTGGGGCACCTGGCCCTTGGTGGTGGACCTATTCTTGCTGGGGGATGAGCCTCAGCTCCCTGATGATGGGCTGGTTCTTCCTGCTCACAGGGGACACTGTGCTACATGGCCACGTGCTGGACGCAGGGACCGGCTGTGGCATGAGTGAGGAACAGAGGATTGGCCTCCGGGCGCCATCGTTTCTGTTGCTTGATGCTATTGAGTTCTTTTCAAAACATCTATGCTTATTTGTCCGGATGGGAACATGGAAAGGAGGCAAAGCTGCCTTCTTTTAGCAAAGAGACAAGACAGCGGGTAGAAGACACTGAGAACCTCGGCAAGACTCCTGGGCCACACTCCCTGCAGGGAGACACAGGAGCAACTTTAAGAGAATGAGAGAAGGGAGATGTGGAGGGACCTGCAGGAGGTGGGTAGGGCAGAGAGAGATGAGCTGGGGTGGAGAAAACCCACAGGTGCAGGAGCTACGTGAGCAGGGTCCTCTACTTATGGGGTCGCCCGCCAGATGGAGACTCTGAGAAGGCCATGGATGTTGTTTCGGAAGAATGAATCCACTCCCACATTTTCACGCAATCTCAGGGTATTGAAGACTCAGCCCGTGGATGGGCTGGTCAGGAAATCCTGCAACTCGGGGTTGCTGCGGCTTCCAGGTGTGTCCCCCTCCCCAGGTACGTCCTCCTCCCAAACAGCAACTCCCACACCCGCATCTTCTGGGTCAGCTGTGGCTGTGAGATCCCCTTCTGCCGAGGCTGAGGGCCCTGCCGCCCGTCACACCCCGATGGTCTGATTCTACCCTCCCAGTCACCCAGCCCAGTGGCTTTTCAGCCCCTCTACCTGTTCTGGGCACTAAATGGCACTTTCTGGTGTGTCTGGAGATGCAGCAAGTGCCTGACTGATCAGTTTCCACTTTCTGGCTCAGTCTTATCTCTTAGAGGTTTTAGTTGGATGTGCCTCTGGGAGTCTGGGGGTGACAGGCATCCTGATGTGGCCTGAGGGACGGTTTTGTGGGGCACTCGGGGTTTGATCGCACTGTGCTGTGGTTTTCCAACCTGACTGTCCATGAGCTGGATCAGGAGTTTCAGTTCTTTTGTTTCTCGAGAAAGGAGAATAATGCCACTGTTCCCGGTGAAAATAAAATGACTCAGCATACAGAATGGCCTTGCACAGAGATTGCATGCAGTAGGTGGTCACGGTTATTGAGGTCCATTATGTTACAGGGCAGTGCAGACCCCAGGCCCACAGCTAGCCCCTCTGTGTAGTCTCCTGATTCAGTTCCCCGAGCCCTTTGCAGTTCCCTAAGCTCTGCCAGTCATGGCTGACTAGCCCAGCCTGCACCCTGTTGCTCCTGGGGCCTAAGTGGCAGTCCTCGTAAACCTCTGCTGTGGAAAGCATCTCAGAGGTCTTCAAACTCAGCCTCTAGCCCAGCTCTGTCCAGTACTGATCCTTTCATACTCCTGTCCTGTGCTCTGCACATCCTCTCTTCTGCATTCACAGAACTGACCCTCCTTCATCCCCTAGCACGTGCCCCAAGGACCCCATGACATCATAAAGCACCCCTGCATGCTAGGTGCCGAGTCCATGGGTCACCTGTCTCCTCAGTCCTCTAGCACATGCCTCAGGGACCCCATGACATCATAAAGGACCCACTAGGCATCAGATGCGGAGTCCATGGTTTTCTTCCCTGTTTCCCCACTGGGCTGGAGCTTCCAGCCTTGCCCAGCTGCTGCCCCTCCTCCACCACCGCAGACCCCTAGCCAGTCTCAGGGAGGGTGGAGTGGGCTGTGGACAAAGCCTCCAGACTCAGCGTTCCTCACGGGGCAGACTTTTTCAATTACAGCTTTGGTAAAGGCAGCCACAGGCTTTCCTCCTGTAGCTGATCTCCAGGCAAAATCATAAGAGTAAAAAGTGTGCTTTTACCTTATTAGGTTACTTCTATTTTCAGCATGTACCCAAAAATGCACCATAGCACTGTCAGGCGTGGGTTGTCCCTGACAAGGAGCCTGTGGAGACCATGAACCTTGGCAGAACCTGCCCCCACCCCCTGACGCCCACATGCACGCCCCGTAAGCTGGGAAGGCCGCCTTCCCTTCCTGCCTCCCTCCTGCCTCCTTTCTGTTGCTCACCTGAGTGGCTTCCCTGGGATTCTGCAGCCCTGGCTGGTCCCTGAGTCTTGCGGGGTTTTCTACAGCCCATAAGTAGCCCCTGACCAGTGGGACCGGTTACCTTCAGATTAACTGCAACTAAACAGAGTTAACAATTCGGTTCTCCCAGTCGCAGTGTAGGCTGATGACTCCTTTACCAGGCAGTGTGGACACAGAGTACGCCCATCATCACAGCGACTCTCTAAAGCAGAGGCTGGCAGGGAGCTGGTGGAGGTCAGGGGACACCTGAGCGCACCTACACCAGGTGGGGTAGCCCTACTCTGGAGTCCCTGAGCCTGAGGCATCCACAGGTCCCCCCAGGAACCCCCTCTCTTGATGGAGGCCCCCAGCTGCCTCACTCCTAAGGACAGGATGAATCTGATGAGGGGGAGGAGCAGCACTCCGTGCTCCACAAGGGGCCTTGAGTGCAGGAGGTGCTGTGGATACCCACGGACTTTCCCTGGTGCAGCACAGGTGGTGACAGGTGCAGAGGCTCCTGTGGCAGAGGGCGCTGGAAAGGATGCCTGGGAGTGAGCCAGCTACAGACAGAGGAAGCAGGTCCTGACAGGGACTGCAAGGTCCAAAATCCCAGCAGTGTCCAGGAGGAGGAGGACCTGGTAGCTGGGAACATGTCTCACTGGCTGTGGCTGGGAGGATGGGAGATGGAGCCGGAAAGTCAGCAGAGACCAGATCTGGAAAGGACATTCTAAGAGCACGCATGGACCTCAGTGTTGAGAAGCCCTGAATACCAGCAGCATCCTCCCAGCAATTCACCTGCCTGTGCCAAATTTCTGACACCTGTGCCCAGCAGGTCTCCTCTCAGATTTAAGAATGATCAGATCTGGGAGCACAGCCCACAAAGCCAGTGTCTGTGTGCTGAGCATTGCCCACGCCCCCAACCAACCATACACACACACACACACACACACACACACACACAGACGCAGACACACAGCATGTGGTCTGGGTGCAGAGCACACGTGGTTAAAGTGAACCTGAGCCTCCTCACTGCCCCGCCCATTCTGCGGGATGGAGATCACTTTCCCCACTGCTCCGCCTCCTGAAAAATCCCACTTGCAAACACTCAAACCCTGGAGCTGTCATCACCATTCTGATATTTGATGATCTTTAACTACAGATGCTCAATAAATGTATTTTGAACAACCAAGTGGAGAAATAGAATGACGTTTCCATTTTTATTATTAGAGAACACGAGTTCAGCAGGTGTAATGATGGAACCTGGTGTCCCAACCAAAGGACAGACCCCAGGATCCAGCTCAAATGGGTCCAGTTAAATATCGACTTCTTGTGCAGAGAGGGCTAAGCCCCATCAGAACTGCTTGAGGGAGATTGAAAAATCATCATAACAATCCGCCCTGCCTCACCTGGAGCCACAAAATCAAAATGTCAAAGAACAGAGACCCAGACATTTGCATTTCAAAAGTCCCCCAGGTGACTTTGATGCAACCGGAGCAGCCTGGGCCCTGGGGTTCAGCCTGCAGGATTTCTGCCCCGGTAAACCAGCTCCTTCTCAAGGAGAGAACTGAAAAAAGTTGCCTCTGCCTGTGCCCTGGGAGGAAACACAGTGGGATTTGGGTGGGGACGTGGGTGCCTAAGCCCACCTCCTCCATTTCCATTTTTCTGAGGTCCTTTAGAATCCAACAGGGGCCAAGTGGTGAACAAAGTGCTGCCAGTGTCTGGGAAAACTCGCCCTCTCCCCTGCCCAAGTGCCGGGCTGCCTGGGAGAAGCGGGCAGAAGGGTGGCTCTGCCAGGGGCCTTGTGCACTGTGAGCCTCCCTGTGCACTTGTGAGGCCAGGGACAAGTCCATCCGCCTATCCCAAAGCCACGCAGTCGCCATGAGCACGGAAGCTGGAGCCTTATCAAACTCCCTGCAGGGAGAGTGGACAGACAGGGACAGAACGTGGCTCTGTGTGCTCTGCTGCAGGAAGCAGGGAAAAGAGCGCTCAGGGGCAAACACGTCCCTGTCGACATCACCCACTCGTGAACTGTGGCCCAGGGAATCTCAGATCTGACCACTCAGAGCAGCAGCAGCCTTCCTTCTTGGGAGGATAAGCAGAGAAGGGGCTAGAGACGAGGGTGAGGCATCCTGGCCCGGAGATGACCTCAGACATGGGAAATGAGGGTGGAAGGCCCCACCCTGTCAAGCGCAGGCTTCGGGGCTCCAGCCTGAAGGTGGGTCAGGGTGAGGGGAGTGGACACACGCTGGCCACCGCTCAGCCATTCCTCACTCATCTGTGTGATATTAAATAACTCCAGCTTAAAACTGTTGGAATTTGAAGTTATTCTGAGCCTTGGAAGGAACGTGGCTATGGGGCGTGCGTCCGGTAGCGTGCACCTGCAACTTCTGCTTTTTCCTTTAAATGATTAGGAAGGGACTTGTGGTAGCAAAGAGAAAATCCCCTCTGGCCATGCCTGCCCCTACAGCGTGGTAAAGCCATCTTCCTTGCAATGTAGCAGGCTGCAATCAATCAAACCACTAAAACACATGCATTGAGCTTATGGGGGAGGTGTTGCACCTTTGTTTTTTTAATTTGAAGTTGTGAGACCCACGTGCTGAATGTGCAGGTTTGTTACGTAGGTACACATGTGCCATGGTGGTTTGCTGCACCTTTCAGCCGTCATCTAGGTTTTAAGCCCCACATGCATTAAATATTTGTCCCAGTGCTCTCCCTCCCCTTGCCCCTCAACCTCCAAGAGGCCCCAGTATGCCATGTTCCCCTCCCTGTGTCCATGTGTTCTCAATGTTCAACTCCCACTTATGAGTGAGAAAATGTGGTGTTTGGTTTTCTGTTCCTGTGTTGGTTTGCTTAGAATGATGGCTTCCAGCTTCATCCATGTCCCTGCAAAGAACATGAACTCATTCTTTTTTATGGCTATATAGTATTCCATGGTGTATATGTGCCACATTTTCCTTATCCAGTTTATCATTGGGTTGTTTCCAGACCACAAGCAAGTGCAACAAAAGCCAAAATTGACAAATGTGACCTAATTAAACTAAACAGTTTCTGCACAGCAAAAGAAACTGAACAGGCAGCCCACAGAATAGGAGAAAATTTTTGCAATCTACCCATCTGACAAAGGTCTAATATCCAGAATCTACAAGGAACTTAAACAAATTTACAAGAAAAAAAAAAACAAACAACCCCATCAAAAAGTGGGCAAAGGGGCCAAACACAGTGGTTCACACCTGTAATCTCAACACTTTGGGAGTCTGAGGTGGGCAGATCACAAGGTCAGGAGTTCGAGACCAGCCTGGCCAACATGGTGAAACCCCATCTCTACTGAAAAAAAAAAATAGCTGGGCGTGGTGGTGCACACCTGTAATCCCAGCTACTCAGGAGGCTGAGGCAGGAGAATCGCTTGAACCTGGGAGGCAGAAGTTGCAGTGAGCCGAGATTGTACCACTGCACTCCAGCCTAGGGGGCAGAGTGAGACTCTGTCTCAAAACAAACAAAAAAAAGTGGGCAAAGGATATGAACAGACACTTCTCCAATAAAAGACATTTATGCAGCCAAGAAACATGAAAAAAAGCTCATTACCACTGATCATTAGAGAAATGCAAATCCGAACCACAATGAGATACCATCTCACGCCAATTAGAATGGCGATTATTAAAAAGTCAGGAAACAACAGATGCTGGTGAGGCCATGGAGAAATAGGAACGCTCTCATACTCTTGGTGGGAGCGTAAATTAGTTTAACCATTGTGAAAGACAGTGTGGCGATTCCTCAAGGACCTAGAACCAGAAATTTGACCCAGCAACCCCATTACTGAGTATATGCCCAAAGGATTATAAATCGTTCTACTCTAAAGACACATGCAAGCATATGTTTATTGCAGTGCTATTGACAACAGTGTTGCACCTTTTAACTGCCCATAAAGGAAGCTTTGGCCTCCCCACTTTGGAATGATGTCTGATGCTCCTGAAGTTTGTGTTTCCCGGGGGAGTAGCCTCAGTCTTTGTACTCAAATTCTATACTTAATCTTATTTTCTGAATCTCATGACTTAAGGCTGACGTCTTGAACCTGGAACTGCTCTGCTGTGATTCATTCCTTGGTCCTCAATGGGTCTGATACAAGTTTCGCCCTATGGAAGGGTCTAGGAGTTTGGGTGCTGGTCGTTCTAATTTTGACTCTAGCCGCCCTTGACTTGGTGAAGTGGGAAAGGGAAGGGACCTTTCTGGTGCACCAGGCCCATTCCTGAGCAGGACTCCTGTGGCCAGCGTTACCCGGAGTCCTCCGTCTTTCTCATCTGGTCCAGTGACACTCACAGCTGGGGAATGGGCTCTCTCAAGTTCCTCAAGGACTGCTCAGGTGGGCGGTGGTCACTGGAGTGATTGCGGCACTTTCATTGTCAGACACCCTTACGTGTGTATCTCCTTTAATCTCCCCAATAACACTATGGGGATGGACCGTTATTTTTTTTATTTTTTATTTTTTTTTGAGATAAGGTCTCACTCTGTCACCCAGGCTGGAGTACAGTAGTGCGATCTTGGTTCACAGCAGCCTCTGCCTCCCAGGATCAAGCATTTCTCCCACCTCAGCCTCCCAAGTGGCTGGGATTACAGGGGTGCAGCACCACGCCCGGCTGATTTTTGCATTTTTAGTAGAGACGAGGTTTCACCATGTTGGCCAGGCTGGTCTCAAATTCCTGACCTCAGGTGATCCACCCACCTCAGCCTCCTAAAGTGCTGGGATTACGGGTGTAAGCCACCGTGCCTGGCCCGGACCGTTGTTTCTATTTGTCAGATAAAAAAAAAAAAAACTACAGCTCGAGAAGATAGAAAGATGTTGATTAAGAAAACATAAAGTCTCAGTTATGCAGGATGATTAAGTCATGGAGATCTAATAAACGGGATGGTGGTGATAATTAACAAAACTGCACTGTATCCTTGACATTCGCTAAGGAAGTACATCTCAAGTGCTCCCCCCAGCAACACACACCCACAAAAATAGTTATGTGAGGTCATGGGCATGGTAATTAGCTTGATGGTGGCAATCACTTCACATCTTAGAATACATATAATTTTTATTTGTCAGTCTTAAGAAAGCTGGGGAGAGGAAGAAGACGGAATTAGGTAATGCCTCCAACATTGTCTCTTACTCCTTCCAACTTAAATGTTAAAAGCAAAAACAAAAACAGAAAGAAGACCTTGGCCCAGCACAGCAGCATGGTTCTCAAGGCGGATGAGAGGGGCCCCTGACGAGCCACGGAGCTGAGACCTCATGACCTCCAGTCCTTACTCAGGTGCCTCCCACGTGCAGGTGGCAGCATAGACTGTCTGCCCTGGCTGTGGCAGCGGACACAAGGACGGATAAGCACCAGGGCTTGTTGGGTCGGGAGGTGGACATGCGTAGTAAGCGTTCAGTGACATTTCAATGACCAACATCATCATCTTCCTTGTCATCATCATCTTCATCAACCTGATGTCCTGCTGCTCTGGGATGTCTGATGGAATTTCCAAAGTAAGGCTCTCGATCACGAAACATGAGCTTGTTCCTGCCTCCTGGGGAATGACTGCAGGGTGTGTGACTCTGCTGGAGTGGTGCACGCCCTTGGTGGGTGTGGGCTCGTGGTGCAGGCTGGCAGATGCCAGGTGAGACCCAGCCCTCGCCCTCAGGTACTGAGCCCCACCTCGGTCCTTGTGAGGTCGGCCCTGTGGCTGGTTGCCCCTGCCATGCATTTATTTTTTTCATCCCTAAGGAAAACTCACACTCACCTTTGCTGAGAACTCCATTTATTTTTATCTGTTATTTATTCTCCTGACTCATGAAACTGCACCCTTCAGGATGCCAGTACAAAATGTTTTAAAAAAATTAGTAAAAATGCATGAAGTGGATGAAAGATGTTAGGCTTCTTTTATCTTCCAAAATATAAATTTAAATCCTTTCACTTTATGATCCCCAGAGGAAGAATTAAAGAAAAAGTAAGCACAAAAATTTTATCGAACTCTTACTCCTTCCAACTTAAATGTTAAAAGCAAAAACAAAAGCAGAAAGAGCAAGACTTTGGCCCAGCACAGGAGCATGGTTCTCAAGGCGGCTGAGTGGGGCCCCCGACGAGCCATGGAGCTGAGACCTCGTGACCTCCAGTCCTCACTCAGGTGCCTCCCACGTGCAGGTAGCAGCATAGACCATCTGTCCTGGCTGTGGCAGCAGATGTAAGGATGGATAAGCACCAGGGCTTGCTGGGGTCAGAAGGTGGACAGCACCCCAAGCCCAAGCATCCACACTAGACTCTGTCCAGTGAGAATGTGTTGGCCAAGTGGCTGCCCTCACCGAGGCAGGGAGAAGCACAGGAACACAGCTCCCATGGACCAGAGCCTACCAGGGAGGCAGATGAACTCATGTGGGTGCCTGTGGCAGCACACAGGGAAGTCCGAGCCAGGAAGTGGAAACAGGATCTTGGAAGGCCACTTACAGCAGGGCCTCCCAGCCACCTGGAGCACCCCCACCCCAAGCACCCTGCCCAGCCCAGGACCCTGCAGGCCCCGAAGCCATGGGCGGGGGCAGGCACCTGGCTTCTCCTGTGGGCTCATCCACTAACAATTCCTGGAGCTGCCAGGGGCTGGCGGGCTGAGGTTTTGTTTCAAAGCATCAAGTGAATGAAATGGGCTGAAAGAGAAGCAGGAGGAATAAAGAAGCTTTAGATGGGGAAGCCTGGGACCAGGCCAGAGAAGCCAGGCCCCCTTCCCAGGACAAAGGGGGACCTGATCAGGGCACTGGTTGGCCCAGGAGTCCTTCCTCTCCGGAAACAGCCCTCAGTGCTGCCGTGGCACATGGAGGAGGCAAAGATGGGAAAGATGAGGGTCTAGGAGGCCACCAGGGGATGGGGCTGGACTCCACCAATGACAGCCACGGTGGGGGCGCGCCAGGCGGCATGTCACAGAGGACTCTGCCAAGAGCCACAGCTTCTGGGGAAGACTTCCTCGAGTCTGGCCCCTCATTCATGCTGGTCAGATGCCCCGTTTTGCTGAAGAGGAGACGGACATGGAAGCCCTTGTCTTTAATTCGCATTTACAAGCGGCGCGGGGACGTGCGGGGGATGCGTCCTGAGTCCTGGAGGGGCTCCAGGTGGGGGCTTGCTGGGCTGTCCCTGAACTGAAGCACAGGAAGGCGGCAGGGGGTCTTGGGAGGTCAGAACTAGAAAGTGCCTTTGAGATCTTCGTCCCAACTGCCTGTCCCCTGGACGGAGAGCCTCAGAGCCCAGGAGCTAGGCTGACTCATCCAAGGTCAAAGGGGAGCTGCTGGCAAAGCCGGGGGGCCCCGTGGCTTCACAACGTGGTCATCACAGGCCCTGACAGGATCGGGGCGACTCAGGACACATGTTGTGACATAGCAGGGACTGGGGAAGGGGAGGCAAGTGTGGAGGCTCAGGTGAAGTAGCTAAAAGCAGAAAACGGGAAGCTGCAGAAGTGCTGGCTGTGGGGCGATTTATGCTTCTTTTTCCTCCAAAGCACCTTGTCCTGGAACTGCCAGGTGTGCTCTGGGAAGGCCCCACTTGGATCGATTTCTCTCTCTTTGGGCACTTTCAACAGGTTCTCTCCAAAGCCCAATCCATCGACTCCGCCCATCGGTCACCAGGCAGCTCTGGGAATGGAGCCAGGGCCTGGCAGGTGTGGCCTCAGCAGAAAGATGAGCAGGGCAGTGCCTCTGCCACAGAATCGCCTGGGAGAGCTGAGCCCTAAGGCACACTGGGCCCGGCCCCATGGCGTGGATGGGGCCTCCCCACCCTCCACTCACTGGCTTTGTGCTTTGGGGCCAGGCACCTGTCTGGGGTGGGCTTGCCAGGACACAAAGGCTGGATTCAGTGAAAGCAATTCCTTAGTCAGAGGGAGGTTTTCAGAGGAACCGATGGCTGTGTGCTTCACTGTCTTAAAGTGGTCTATGCTTCCTGGCCACTTTCATGCTAAAGCCCATCTCTCAGCCTCAGGTTGAGGCCTGCAAATGAACTGGTCTTACCTTCCTGTGCAAATGAGCCATCTCTCCATTCCCGCTCCCCAAAGTACACACCTGGTGCCACCCCCTGCTGATTCCTCGGCTCAATGTGCGTTCCCAAGTCCGGGCCCACTGGGGAGCCCCGTCTGCCCCACGAATCCTCCATCAGCTGCGACCTTCACCAGGACAATGGGGGGCACTGGGTCTCCTCCCCCAGCTTCTCAGATGCAGGTGCTGCCTGAGATGGCAGAAGGGAGGATGGTTCTGAAGGAAGCAGGAACGTGGGCATCAGTCACGAAGCTGGGCCATGAAGAAAGTGAAGAGAAGGGACTAAGGCTGTGGCTTTCCAGGGACCAGAAACTGCAGGGGTGGGGCCCGGGACATGGATGGGGGCCACGGACAGATTTGGAAGGCAAAATCTGCTGAAAAGTTTAGAGAGGATAAAGCGGGGGGCCCCAATTTAGATTAGCCACCGCCTGGGGACACACAGCCCGCCCAACTGCTTCTGTGAATTGAGTCCTGGAAAGGGAAGCAAGCTGGGGCTGGGGAGGGGGCTGGAGGGCTCTGGCTAGGACAGCTGGGTCTCCCCGGGACACCGAGAGCTCAGGAGGCAGCTGCAAGGGTTGAGCACCCCTGGACAGGTGGCCCAGACCTTCAGCCTGGGTAGGAGCAGGAGGACACGGTAGCATCCTTGGTCCCCCGCCCCCTTTCCACTCCACCGCCCTACGTGTGGATGAAGAGAAAGGGCCTGGGAGGAGAACTCCAGGAACCCCAGCTCCTCCTTCCCCCCTCAGCTAGAATGCGGACCAGGAAGGGCCCGTGCTGAGGCTGCCACACAGCCTGGCCTGGGAGGAGATGGCAGGCTAGGTCACAGGGACCACCACCGATGCATGGCCCCTATAGGCTGTGAGCCACACACAGGTGGGCAGGGCAAGCCAGGCTAGCATTCCGTGAGCACCGAACACGTGCTGGACGCTCTCCTAAGTGCCGTCATCTCATTTGAGACCCGCAGGAACCACACGGGGACCCTGCACTCCGACGGTGTGAGTAACTCGTGCAGCCAGTGCCTGGTGCAGCCAGAAAGCAAGCCGGGGCCGTCAGAGCCCCAGGCAGGACACTGAGCAGCTGCCGTGGGAAGACGCTGGATAGATTGTCAAGATTAACAGCATTAATTAGAACTCCTGTATTATTCAGAATCGATCTTGCTGCTGGCCTCCCTTTTTGAAGACTTGAAGTCGGAGGAATTCTGTTTTCTTCTATTCTTCTTTCCTCACCATCAGCTGAAGCCACTCATCTCAGGCTGAAGGGGGTCGTCTTCTGGTCGGGGGGATGTCCCTGGGGGAAGACTTTCCCACTGGGGTCTCCCCACACAACACAGACAGAGAACCAGCTGAAAACCGGAGGCTGCCCCTGCAGGCTGGAGGGAGGGTGCCCTGGAGCCTGAGCCGAAGCTTCAGGCGCATGGATGGCCCCAGGCCTCTGGTGATGGAAGCGATGTCATTGCTCCAGATAACACTTGTCCCGGTTTAAAAATCACTCAGCCGTGGATGCAGGATTGAAAGGTCAACCCTCCCTCCCTGCTAAGACTTCGTAAATTTTAGATGAACGGAAATCCATCTTAGCAAAGCCTCCCTCAAGACAGATGTGTTCTGGACTTTGGATGGAGGAGGGAGCGGCCCAGGCATGGGTGATGACCACGCCGCGTGGGGCAGGGAGAATGGGGGACCTGGGGGCCTCCTCAGGTGGGAGGAATTAGGACAGGCTTGGAACGAGGACCATTTCCATGACAGAAGCACAGACTGCACACTTTGGCCAGGAGAGGCTGGGAATGCAGAGAGACCCGGGATTCCCCCAGCCTCCTTTCTAGGCCCTGGTTTCTGTGTTTGTAAAGTGGGGCATTAGTTCCTGGCCAGGAAGTTGTAGCAAGCATGGGATGAGACCCCAGCGAAGCATGAGACACTTAGCAGGCATCCCATGACACGGGTTCCTTCCCTCCCTTTCTGCCTACCCACTGAAGAGCTTCCTCACAGGAACTTCCTCAGACTAAGTGTCATGTGGGGCCGATGGGTGATGTCAGAGCTGGCGTCTGTTGGCACCTTACAGGGCACCACGGTATACTATGAATGTGGCTCCTGCCTGGATGAGCCGGGCTCAGGAAGGGCAACTCCCTGAGACACAGTTACCTGCAGCTCAAGCCAGAACTTACACCTGCCTCCACCCAAGTAGAAACCAGGCTCATTCCCAGCTGGATGTTTCAGGGGAGCCAGTCAAGGGCCTGGCTGGGGACAGGAATGGGCTGTGTGCCCCCCTTGCCACCCATAGCTCATGATGTCACTGGTCACACCACATTAAAGCACTTAAAATAAGTAGTGGGCCCTCAAATACCTTAATTTGTGTTTCTAATTAAAACAGGAAACAAAAGTCAGAGAAAAGAGAGGTGTTTAGGGGCATTCGTGATTGGGGTGACTTGCGGAAGGATGGGCCATAAACCTGCCTGTAACAACTCGTAACATAAGGCCATGCGTCCAGGAAGACTGGCTGCAGGATTCAAGGGCCAGGGAAACCCATGAGAGGACAGCATCCATCCACCCGGAGATGGCAACGTCCAGGGCGCCAGGGTCCCCACAATGTTTATGCCCCACAAATCCAGGTGTTGAAGCCCCAGTTCCCACTGTGATGGTAATTAGGAGGTGGAGCTTTGGGAGAAGGTAGAGCTTTGGGGAGGCAGTTGGGGTTAGAAGAGGTCATTAGAGTGGGGCTTATGCAATGGGATTCACGTCTTTATTCAGAGACATGAAGAGTTCTCCCTCTCCCCTCCAGGAGAGGACACGCCTATAAATTAGTACACTAGGAGGTGGTGCTGCACCAGTACCCAACCCTGCCGCGCCCTGATCACAGAGCTCCCTCCGGCAGGGCTGGGAGAAAATAATTGTCTGCTGTTTAGGCCCAGTCTGTGGCCTTTGGCTATGGCAGCCCCAGCTGAGGAAGGACAGTTACGGGGAAAGCTTTGTAGAAGAGGGCCCTCGAGCTGGGTCTGGAAGGGTGAAGAGGGCATCCAGAGGCAGAGCCACCGTGCAAAGCCGGTGGTTACCACGGTGGGTGCTGGGGTGCCCTAGAGGTCCTCACTCACGCTGGCAGAGGTTCCGGGGAAGAGACAGAGACTGGCTTCTCCTGGCGGACTAAGGAGGTGTCCGAGGCTGTGTCTGGGGGTTCACTAGCAGTTGGCCTGATCAGAGAATGGGGAGGGCATTTGGGGCAAGAAGAAATGGGATCCGCACATCACAGTGTGTGGTGTATGGTGGCCCCCTCAAGTGTGGGAAGGTGAGGTCAGCTGAGGCAGGCGAAGAGGGTTGGGGAAAGATCTTAAATCTTGGGAGGTCTTCAATTCCATCACCAGATTTTTATAATTTCTAGAGGAAGGGAAAGAGGATGAGGCACACCTTTAAGCAGAGAAAGACCTCTCCTGAGCCTCAGTTTCCACGTGTGCACCACGGTGCCAGACCCACCTGAGTTTCCATCAATCTTGCACTGTGAGGGTTTGCAGTCTGAGGCCAAGAGAGCAGAGAGTAAGGGGGTTGACAGAGACGCCTCTTGCAAAGGTAACTTTCGGGGCACAGCCAGCCATGGGGGAGGGCGCTGGTGACTTCAGTCTGAGACTCCACAAAGTGACGCTCTTCTGTGAGGGACCTGGATGCAGGATGGCCAGCGATGGCAAGTTCTGGGCCAAAATTCATGTTCTCTGGTAACGGTCCCAGCCCCCAGGTGACAGAGAAATCATTGGACTGAGCGTCATTTCCACTGCAGTCTAATTATGATACGTGGTGTGTATTTGTGTTCTCGTGAGACTGTTATCAAGTCTCCTGAAATGGAGCCGCATTCTCGGGGTGAGGGCAGAGGTGTTACCTACATCAACCCCACCCTGCGTCTGTCTCCTCCCCCCAGGCCTGCTGTCTGGCTTGGAGAAGGGTCTTGATAACTGGAGTCACTGTGGTCTTAAAAATCTCTGCCCATATTAATCGACTCACCCCAAGTGGAGAGAGGCTGGCAGATAACGCTTTAATATAGAAACAGGTGCCTCCGTTTTAATGAGATCGTAGCAGCCACCTGCGGAGCCCAAAGCTGGAGCGTCTCATTAGCAGCCCAACTTTGAACTTGAAAATCATTACAGAACTTGGGCTTCAAATACTTCCCCAGAGACTTGGGGTTTTCTTTGCTGTTCTGATAGGAAATCTTCTTCCAAATAAGTTTTTCTATTTTTACAACGTCTAGAAGAAACTACAAAGTGCAGACTCTACTCCTCTGCAAGGTGGAGACTGTGAAAATATGTTGTTAATTGTGCGATTATGTGCAATCCACTGGGACGGCAGCACGGGACATGCACTTCAGGATCTTTTAAAGAAGATCTGACGTGAGTTTTGTGCCAAATCAGCACAGGACACGTTTCTTTAAACCAGCCAAAGCTTCCATCAGCCAAGTCCAAATGAAGAAACCTATCTCAACCCGTCAAAAACAAAAGAAGGTGTCATCTCTCTGAATGTGGTCCAACAGGAAAGCAAAGCCTCTCTTCACAGGTGTGGGGAGGAGAACTTTGTTTTGTTATGTTTTGTTTGTTTTTTAAATTTTGTTTTATTTTCAGTTCTGGGATACATGTGCTGAACGTGCAGGTTTGTTACATAGGTATGCATGTGCCATGGTGGTTTGCTGGACCTATCAACCTGTCATCTAGTTTTTAAGCCCTGCATGCATTAGGTATTTGTCCTAATACTCCCCCTCCCCTTGCCTTCCTCCCCTTCAACAGGCCCTGGTGTGTGGTGTTCCCCTCCCTGTGTCCATGTGTTCTCATTATTCAACTCCCACTTATGAGTGAAAACATGCACTGTTTGGTTTTCTGTTCTTGTGTTAGTTTGCTGAGGATGATGGTTTCCAGCTTCATCCGTGTCCCTGCATAATCTCATCCTTTTTTATGACTGCATGGTATTCCATGGTGTGCGTTTGCCATATTTTCTTTATTCAGTCTATTATTGATGGGCATTTGGGTTGGTTCCAGGTCTATACTATTGTAAATAGTTCTGCAATAAACATATATGTCTTTATAGTTGCATGTGTCTTTATAGTAGAATGATTTATAATCCTTTGAGTATATATCCAGTAATGGGATGGCTGAGTAAATGAGATTCCTCAAGGATGGAGAACATTTTTAAATGAACAATTGGGAGGAAGTTTCTAGACTAAATCCACGCACGCTTGGCTTTCCTGGTGACAGGTGAGGCGAGTCCTCGCCTCAGCACTCCCCACATGCTTGGTGCCCACTCAGTGTCCAGCGGCTCTCAGAAACTCCCCTGTGTCCTCTGACAGGGGAAAGGCCAGGGCCCCACACACCATGCACAGTGAATAAGTAAATGAATGCACCAGGAGAGGGTTGTAACATGGGAGCTGTGTTCCTGCATATCTCAAGCCAGAGTGGATTTGATGCATGGTTTTGAAAATATGCAGAATTTCCTGTGTGAGTTGGAAGGCTTATGCTTGAAATATTGATTTTTTGATATATTATTTGAAAATAATTATTTAGATAAATATTAATCTTGGATGACAAATAAGCCAAAAAGCACAAAGAACACTAATAAAGAAGGAAGGTGGATGGGCGCCGTGGCTCTCGCCTGTAATCCCAGCACTTTGGGAGTCCCAGGCAGGAGGATCACGAGGTCAGGAGTTCAAGACCAGCCTGGCCAACATGGGGAAACCCCATCTCTACTAAAAATACAAAAAATTAGCCAGGCAAGGTGGCATGTGCCTGCAATCCCAGATAATCAGGAGGCTGAGGGAGGAGAATCACTTGAACCTGGAAGACGGAGGTTGCAGTGAGCCAAGATTGTGGCACTGCTTTCTTCCATTTAGCCTAGGTGGCATAGTGAGACTCAATCTCAAAAAAAAAAAAAACCAGAAGAAGAAGAAAGGTGATTTTCACTATGTGCAGATGCTTTGTTGTGTAACTAGACCCATGTTTATGGTTGCATCTTTGGACAGACAACCTCAATCTCTGTGCCCTACTCTGCCCCATCTAGAGGACTGTTGTGACTAAGGGGAGCCTTTGGTTCACTTGTTAAACGTTTCCTGGAGCCCAATATCAGAGGGGGGAGTTAAGGTTGCAAAGACCAGAGGCCAGACATAAAGAGCCATAGAAACCAGACAAAGGAGCTGGAAGTTGATCTTGAAGGGCACGGTCCCCGCTAAAGTGATTTACCAGAGAAGCACTTCAGAGAGATGCTCATTTAAGGAAAAGATTCTGTCTGTAATGTAATGAACTTGGTGGAAGTGGGCAAGGCTGAAAGCCAGGAAGACCAGGCCTTGGGCATCCCCCCAGGGTGTATCTTGTGGGGTTGAGAAGTGCTGGGGATAATCCAAATAAAGGGCTGGAGATACCGAACATTCAGCTGGCACAATGATCTGTTTACAGGCCATTTATTTATTTTGAGGCAGAGCCTCACTCTGTCCCCCAGGCTGGAGTGCAGTGGTGCAATCTCGGCTTACTGCAACCTCCACCTCCCAGGTTCAAGCGATTCTCCTGCCTCAGCTTACGCAGTAGCTGGGCTTACAGAGGCACACCACCACACCAAGCTCATTTATTATTATTATTATTTTTAGTAGAGACGGGGTTTCACTATGTTGCACAGGCTGGTCTCAAACTCCCGACCTCAAATGATCCACCCGCCTGGGCCTCCCACAGCGCTGGGATTATAGGCATGAGTCACCGCAACCAGCCAGCCCTTCATTTTAAGGTGGTTCATTTTAAGGTGTTCATTTTAAGGTTCATTTTAAGGTGTTCATGGAAGGAAGGGTTGAGTATTTTTTAATCCTTAAACGTGCTGTTCCCACCAGAGTGTCTGGCACAAGGGATGTCCCAATATTCAGGTTTACAATGGGGAATTGTACCTATATTCATCATCAGGTCGTGTCCCAAAACCTATTGGGATGATTACTTAGCAGCAATGTAGATCTTTTAGCTCCAGAAATAAACAGCTCTTTCTTACTCTCTGTAGTTACTGGTTTTCTGAGGGGTTTGCTAACATGGCTATCATGTTTTCACTGAACAATCCTTTTGTATCATGTTCCTTCTCTCTAAACTAAATATATTAGAAATGTCTGCAGTGAGATAAACTCTATCAGGTTTAATTATCTGAAACGTCCTTTACCTTCATTGCTGAATGACAGCATCACAGTTGAAAATGCTAAGGTGCCTCTTTGAAGATAGAACTTCTCTTTCTTTTGGTTTCCATTGTCATGTTTAATATGTACGTTGTTGTCATAAGTCATTTCCTTGTAGACGATCTGAGTTCTTTTATCATCTTCTTTGCCTTTGAATTTCATGGTCCTTCACTGATGTAGCTTGATATTAATTGATTTATATTTATCCAGGTTGGAATTAGCCTCTCAGTCTATGGGTTTCCTAATTTTAATTAATTCCAAAAATTTATTTGGCATTATGTTCAATACTCTCTGTTTCCATTTTCTTTTCTGTCTCTTCCTCCCTCTCTTTCTTCCATCCTGTTTCTCCTTCTTTCTTTTCTTTTTCTGGAAGTCCTATTGATATGTCTGCCTCACTCTATCTTCCACTCCTCTCAAATTTCCTTTCATATTTCCCGTGTCTGAGTCTCTATATGCTCCCCTTTGGACAACTAACTGAGACCTACCTTCCACTGCACTTGTCCTGTGTGTGGGGTTGTTTTTTATTTTTATTTTTATTTTTTTTGAGACGGAGTCTTGCTCTGTCGCCCAGGCTGGAGTGCAGTGATGTGATCTTGGCTCACTGCAAGCTCCGCCTCCCGGATTTACGCCATTCTCCTGCCTCAGCCTCCTGAGTAGCTGGGACTACAGGCACCCACCACCACACCTGGCTAATTTCTGTGTATTTTTTAGTAGAGACAGGGTTTCACCGTGATAGCCAGGATGGTCTCAATCTCCTGACCTCGTGATCTGCCCACCTCTGCCTCCCAAAGGGCTGGGATTACAGGCGTGAGCCACCACACCCGGCCCTGTTTGGATATTTTGACACTTGACTTTAGCCGATACATTTGAAAGCAAATGTCATTGATGAGATGTTTCATCTTGAAAGTTCTACATGAGATATTCTTTATTTTTTTAATCATCTTATTCTTTTCATATCTTCACTGAAACATTGGTTGCTCTAAACTTATTAAACACACATATTTTGTGTTCTTTCAAAATAAAAGTCACTGAGTGTATAATTCTTCCATTTGCTTGTTTTCCCTGATCCCGTTCACTCTTGCTGCATTTTATTTGATTTTACCCTTTCTATGATTCAATTGAGAGATTGTGTTCTTTGAAATCCCATGGATGTCCTGGGAGGTAGTTATTGAGGAGTGGGACCACAAGAAAGAGTGTGTGTTTCCATCAGCAATGTAACTGGGAGTGATACCAACTGAGATCAGAGTCAACAAACGTATTCACCTGGAATACAGCTTCCCATTCTCAGTGATTCCTCCTGCTTTTGTTGTTGTTGTTGAGACAGAGTCTTGCTCTGTCCCCCAGGCTGGAGTGCAGTGGCATGATCTCGGCTCACTGCAAGCTCCACCTCCAGGGTTCACGCCATTCTCCTGCCTCAACCTCCCCAGCAGCTGGGACTACAGGTGCCCACCACCACGTCCAGCTAATTTTTTTTTGTATATTTAGTAGAGACAGGGTTTCACCATGTTAGCCAGGATGGTCTTGATCTCCTGACTTAATGATCCACCCACCTCGGCCTCCAAAGTGCTGGGATTACAGGCATGAGTCACTGAGCCCGGCCGGTTCCTCCTATTTTATTCCTAGTATCTAGAGCAAAGTCCCTCCTGTTATCCTTGATGGGAAATTTTTTTCTGCTCCATTTGTTTTTTCCATGACGAGATAGCATTCATTCAAGGGACATAGTTACAGATACTCACCTGGAGCCACTCCCATGCTACTCTCGCAACTCAAGACTCCAGGGTTCCTGGGATATAAAACACCTTTAACGCAGCACACACACCAGCATTCTCTTACTGGACTTGTACAAGGAGGATTTTCTGTACTTTAAGTTAAGCTCCATGATGCTCTTAAAAGGTAAATTTAAAATTTATTTAGCCTATGTAACTCATAAAGTAGGAGGTTTTCCAGGGTAAGTAACTCACTGTATGCCAAAAATGAAAGTTCATCCTTTGGATTTCAGGGTCATCTTGGCCCTGGTTTCGTTTACATCTGTTTTTCCTCTATGTTGTCAGCAACTCATATACAGAGACCACAGCCTTTTTAGCTCCAAGTCTCTCCTGCACCCAGCCCAGGGCTCTCCCAGGGTGCTGACTTCAGAATACAAGCATTTACTCATTTGTCATTTCTTCACACCTCAGCTGCTTGACATACAAGGTGTAGCAGATGTCACCCTATTTTATCATGCTGAAAACCCGAGACTTGGAGATTTTTAAGTGACTTACCTATGAACACATAGCTCATAACTGCCTTGCTGACATCTTGCATTTTTTTGTTTCATGAGGCCCTGATAGCTTTCTGCATGCTCTGCCTTCATGTACAAAGCTTTGTCTGTGTCCAGGCAATGTGGTCTATTTATTTTACTACCTAAGATGGGTACACAATAAATTGCAGACATTAAGTTTACAGCCAGAGGGCTGTTCATTTCTCAGCATTTTTAAAGCAGAGCTGCTACTGCGTTTTCCTTCAGATGAAAGTTCTTTGAAACTTCTTGAAAAGTTTTTGCAGGCTTTGACAGAGGAATAAAATTTGATGAGTAGTGCAGGGGATTTAAAACGGACCATCATATTCAATGACTCCGACCAGAGGACGGGCAATTGCTGCATCCTCATTTCCTCCAGGTCTCTGCTCAATTTCACCTTATCAGTTAGACCTTCCCTGATGGTCCTGTTTGAAATAGCAATCCAACCTCGACCCTGGCACTCCTCACACCATTTACCATGCTTTATTTTTATCTATCTCTTGTACCATCACCTGATACGCTGTATATTCTTTTTCTGTCGCTTGCACTGGAATGCCAATGCCACAGCATTAGAAACATTAGCGAGATGGTTCTTTAATGTATTTCCAATACTGAGGCTAATGCCTGGAACAGAGTAGGTATTTAATACACAGTTTAATGAATGAATGACGATGATATAATTTACAAGTATGTGGCCCATTCTTTTAGCCATGATTTCAATGGAGATTCGTACTAACCTCCTGAGGCAAGCAAGGAAGAAATAAATGACAGGTGTTTACACTCAGCCAGGAAGCAGTGGAGTGAATGGCTGGATCCTAGTACACTCCATGCCTCCCTGATTCTCGGGGACTGGGGGAGATGATACTCATAGTATGTAGTCTTACCAGTCTCTGCCTCCATGTTATTCCTCAGTCAGGAGGCTGTCATGATTCTTAGAGAAACTTTCTGATGGAGGCATGGATACTTAGGCAAGCCTTTGTGTGCCAGCAAGCACCAGACCCAAGAGCAAAGTGGCGCCCACATTGAACAGCACCAGGTGGTTGTTCCCTGAGTGCACCTGTTGTGTAAGTGTCAGGGAGGTCTGTAGTGCAGGGGAGGGGCTGTTGCACATTGAGGAAGGATTGAAACCATGGTTCTGCCCATTGATTCTTGAGTGGCTTTGTGTAATACACTAAGCGTGTTTCTACTGAACTTCTCCTATCTGTCATCTCTCAACTGGTTTCCAGTTCTGAGTTACAGTGAGTGATTAAGGGCTTCCTTCCTCATGATGTATTTTTATCAACTCCTGAGCATACTTTCCCCTGTGCATGGACGTGCTCATTCTCCTTCTTGAGATCACTCTCTTCCGGTCATAATTTGCACCCTTCCCATTATTCTTTGTCTCTGTGTGGCACTCACATATATACAAAACCACATGCATACGCCATACATGCACACACACACACACAGACAGACACACACACACACAATGAGCATACGAAGCCACCTTGCAAGATGCCCCAGAATTCCTCTACCCTAACATGATAAAACTAAACATAATAACAATCTCATATTAAGTGCTGACTGGTCCTAGGCAGTGTGTTAAATGCTTCACATTGATTTTCCAAGTTGAGCTTCACAAGAACATTCCAAGGTCATTTTATTTTCATTTCCATTCAAAGGATGAGAAAACCTAGTCTATTCTCCATGTTATGAAAAAGCCATCATTGTGAAGACTCTTTTTTTTTTTTTTAGACAGAGTCTTACTCTGTCACCCAGTCTGGGGCGTAGTTGCACGATCTCGGCTCAATGCAAGCTCCGCCTCCCAGGTTCATGCCATTCTCCTGCCTCAGCCTCCCGAGTAGCTGGGACCACAGGTGCCCACCACCACATCTGGGTAATTATTTTTTTGTATTTTTAGTAGAGACTGGGCTTCTCCATATTAGCCAGGATGGTCTCGATCTCCTGACCTCGTGATCCGCCAGCCTCGGCCTCCCAAAGTGCTGGGATTACAGGCGTGAGCCACCGCGCCCAGCTGTGAAGTCTCTTTTTAATGTCCAGAGGTTCAGCCTGCTCATCAAATGAAGTCCAGTTGCTAATGTCAGTGACACACGGCAGTCAGCTCCGCAGCTGAGGACAGCTTTTGCTAACCCGAGGGCCTTAAAAATGCACTACACAATGTGCGACACGAAAGCACTTCTCAGGTTTGTGACTCATTCTGGTCAACGGAACAGAACAAACACTTTCACAAGATGTGGTTGTAAGACTACAGTCTTACAAACAAAAATTGTCAGAATAATAAGCCAGAATGTATCAGTATTCGTTCTTGGTTCTCACCTTCCAAAATCCACATGTTTAACCTTACAGATTTTCTCACAAGTCGTTTGAAATTTCCAGCTGGAAAAAGAGCTGAGACACATGTCTAAAAATGAGTTGCAAACACGTGTGCTCACACACCTGCATGCACACACACACGCATACACACACACACGAGTGCACACTTCGTACACCTGCCCACGCACGTGCACATGCTCATGCAGGCACACACGTGCACACGCTCCATTGGATTTTAGTTCAGACCCCTGTGGTTTGTGACAATCAGCAACAATTATGAATTGGGATCCATGAAGGGAGCAGGCCATGGTCACATGAATTTCAGCATTTATTACAAGGATGCTGTTATGTAGAATTCACCACAGGCCCAGCAAGGCCTCACGTTCTCACATTTAAATATCATTCGGAAGCTGATGAAACTCAGTGGAAGTGCTCATCTCCCTGTTGGTTCTAAGATTTATTCTTCCTGGAACTTTTATTTATGTAGCTAAGTGCTGAAACTGAGTCTCAGAGCAGTATTTTATTATATTTCTGGGGGTTGGGGGGGCGCGGGTCTGTGGGTTTTGTGGAGCTCTCCAAGGTGTGGAAGCATCTGGTTCTGCTAGAAAACGTTAAAACCAGTGATTTTCAAAGATTTCACTCCAAGTACAGCTTTTATCATCTTCTTCCTATTAATCCTATGTTCTAAAATAAAATGGGTCTGACAGAATCTGAATTTAGTGAGTGCTGTTTGATAAGTTCCCCACCCTTTCTTGGTCTAAGTTGTAATTCCGCAGGCTGGGCCTTAACCTCCAACATTCAATGTGCATGTCATTCTCTATTTTGGCTCACTGCAACCTCTGCCTCCCGGGTTCAAGCAACTGTCCTGTCTCAGCCTCCCAAGTGGCTTGGATTACAGGTGCACATCACCACACCAGGCTGATTTTTGTATTTTTAGTAGAGATGGGGTTTCACCCTATTGGTCAGGCTGGTCTCGAACTCATGACCTTAGGTGATTTACCCACCTTGGCCTCCCAAAGTGCTGGGATTACAGGAGTGAACCACTGCACCCAGCTACGGTTCCTAGCTTCTATATGTACTCAAAAATATTTGTTGAACCGGAATCCAGCCCAGATTAGAATGAACAAACCTGTGTGATAAGCAGGGTGGCCATCTTGAGTTGAAAACTTCAGCTACTGAAAATAACATCAACAATGTGATTAGAAGACACCACTATTTCTTGAGGAAATAAATGCTTGTTGTTGCAAGATACCCTAAAGTCCTTAAGACGAGAGTACTTACATCCTTACCCCTTTTGCACAACCCGATGTGCCAGTGAGAACTCAATTTGGAAAGCCCACACTCAGGTATTGAAGCCTGGGAGGAATCGTCAACTCCTCTCATAACCTCTTCTCTGGAGCCTCCCTGTCCTTGCAGCCCTTAGAGGTTATGACAAATGCAACCAAATTTCAGATGGGCTGGATGAGCTGTGTGTCCTAGTTGTATGAGTGTGTCTTGAAGAATATGTGGGAATAAAATTGGAAGAAGAGACCAGAGACCAGTGTTTTCCAGTTATCAGGGAGGCTAAAGGTTTACAAACCTGGGGAGGTCATCCCTAAGCAGTGCACAATCCAGGGCACCATCCATGCACACCAGTGGGAGAGGCAGGAGGGCTCAGTCATCCTACCACTGGACAAATACGATGGCCTGATTGCTTTTGGGATACTCTACTTTATTGGTTTGTCACTGGAGAAAGGTTTTATCTTCCCCCCTAAACCACACTATCTCTCTCATTTCTGTGTTGCTTTGCCTCAAGTATTAATATAAGATGCTTCTTTATTTACATAACACTCCTGAGAAAGCATTTTATGGCAAATCCTAATCAATATGTATTTTGGGGGATGCAGAGGACAGTATTCGTTGGCATCAAAGAAATACAATGCCAGTTGGGTGCAGAGACCTTTGGGATCTGGAGGACTCTGGGGCAGACACTTGTTCTGGAGATGAACCTGGACTGACAGTGGCCCTAGTGGGGTTGGATTTTAGTGGCAAGTTGTTGAGAACTGGAAATGTGGACTGAAAGGGAGGTTGGAGAGACCTGGCAGAAGAGTGGAAGATGGAGCAATGCTCTCCACCTGCCAGGTACTAAAACAAGTTTATTTCATTCCAGGAAGTCCATAAGTCTATTGTGCAGAAATAGCCCCAGTATTATATTTCATTAATTGCTGGGTGGGAATTCAATATAATGCTGTGTGTGTGTGTGTGTGTGTGTGTGTGTGTGTGTGTGTGCAGGCATCCTGTGTCTACATGGTTGAAATTTCACATTGCTATTCACAGGCACACACACATACACCCAAGGCAAAAACTCATACGGGTCAAATGATTTGTGTTGTTTACCATCGTGTTTACAATGCACAGGATTTATGCCTAAGGTCTGTTTGCTCTGCTGCAGCATTGGTCCCTGGGGTTGCTGAAGAAACAAGCTTACTCAAGGAAACAGAGACAGGGAGGAAGGAGGAGGAGGGAACAGAATAGATGAAGGGAAGGAGTGAGGAGAGAACCTCAGGCGGGGCTGTGGGAGCTTGCGTCTGCAGGTCCAGGCAGTGCTGTTTCATCACAGCTCCTGGGGCCCAGGTCCCATGTGGGGACTGTGAAGCTCAGCACCCCTCCCAGTGCCCAGGGTGTTGTCAGTCTTCCAGATGATCAAGGAGCAAATGCTGCTGGGTCCGCCTTTGTTGAACCATTAAGGGAATGGGAAGGAGATCAGATTGGGAATCGAGCCTCTCCACCATCCCCTAGTTACCTGTTTTGGCCAGAATTTTCTATTCTTGTCCAGAATACCGACACACTTGAGAGCTGGCAGTCAGTGCAGCTGTGCAGCCCACAGAAGTGTGGAGGGGGTGTGTTGGGAGAGCTGGGGTCAGCTTGTGAAGGGCATCGTTTAATCACTCACTTAGTCTCTCAGCTGACACTTATTTGGCAGCTACTGTTTACCAAGAAGTCACTGTTACTGGTTAGGGTTACTCAAGCAGGTAAAGCAACCCCCTGAATCTCGGACTTTGAGGGGAGATGGGAAAGTGTCCCATCAGGGAGAAGCCCCACTTTCCCTGCTGCAGTAGGGAGCCAGGTTCTCTCCTCTGTGTTTTTCCAAAAACTCACTCTGGCATACATTTCGCATAAAGCTTCACCTAAGTGAGAGGGAACATTTCTTTTTTTCTTTATAAAATAAGAAGTGAGAACGTATCGGCCTTGGAATCCTCTTTCACATTAAAGACATGGTGACTTCACAGCTCTGTGATTCTCATTTGGAATAATTTCCTCTGTCACTGTCTCCACTGGATGGTGGCAGTTAGCTCTCTTAGTTCATTTGTCCCTCCATCTGTCCACCCATCTGTACATCCACCCACAGACCCCCGCTTGCCTTCATCCACCCGTCTGTAGTTCCTTTCGTCCCTCTTTCCATCCATTCATTTGTCCACCCACTCATCCATTCACCCATCTGTCCATTCATCGATCCACCCACTAGTCTGTCCATTTATCCATTAATCCATCCATCCATCTGCCCATTCACTCACCCATCCATCTATCCATCCATCCACTCATCCATCCTTCCATCCACCCATCCATTCATTAATCTATGTATTCACCCATGTATACATCCATTTATTCACCCCCTCCCCATCCATCCATCCATCCATCCATCCATCCATCCATCCATCCATCCATCCATCCATCTGTCCATCCATCCATATGTATTCACCCATGTATACATCCATTTATTCACCCCCTCCCCATCCATCCATCCATCCATCCATCCATCCATCCATCCATCCATCCATCCATCCATCTGTCCATCCATCCATTTATTCACCCACCCATCCACTGACTTATCAATTTATTTCTCCACCCAACCATCCATTCATCCATCCATCTACTCACCCATCCAACCACCCACCTGTCCATCCATCCATCTACCCACCCACCAATCCACCCACCCACCTATCCATCCATCCATCCATCCATCCATCCATCCATCCATCCATCCATCCATCCATCCATTATCCATCCATTCATCTGTCCTTCCATCCATTTATTCACCCACCTATCCATCGATTTATCCATTTATTTCTCCACCCAGTCATCCATTCATCTATCCATCTACTCACCCAACACCACCTGTCCATCCATCTATCTGCCTACCCACCTTCCACTCATCTATCCACCTATCTATCCATCCATCCATCTGTCCATCCACTCACCCATCCATTTATTCACCTATCCATCCACCCACTCACCCATCCATCTCTCTGCCCATCCTCCAATCACTCACCCAGGCTTCTCTCATCCCTCTCTCCTTCTCTTCATTCTTTTACACACTAAGTTAATCTGTTCCTCTACCTGGATAGGCACTGGGTTTGGGGTGGGGTGGGGAAAAACATGTATACCTGGCTTTCTCCTCTACAAACCATAAGTTTATTTTGAAGATAAATGTGATTTAACACCAGTGCATAAAATAGAGCCTGGTGCACGGATGCCACTCAGCCCAGTTACGGGAGGCCAGGGGTGCAGGGGTCTGAGAGCCTGCATTCCTGACCTCATGTAACTCTGAAAAGGACCCATTTCAGATGGGTCCTTGAGCCATATTAACATGGATCATCAGTAAAGATCAACCTACAGCTGCCTGAAGTTGCCCCAAAATCCCAAATGAGAACTTATTTCCTGTGCAGGGTGCTATCTACAACACAGAAGCCACCAATGTTCTCCTCATGCCAGCAAATGCCCTGCCCCTCTGGCTGCTGCCTCTGCAGTCTTGTAGAGTAGGAGCTCCCCGTGGTACTGTGGTGGCTCTGCAAGCACCCACACAGGCCCAGCTGACAAGGGCCCAACCACAGCTAACCTGCGTCAGGTCAGAAGGCCTCCTGACCCTCCTGGAACAGGAGAGGGTGCAAGCATGGTGAGGAGCTGGCTGTAGGCATTCCGCATGCACCTCCCTGTCTGCCATAGGGGCTCGTAGGAGGTAGATCCTCCTGGTCTCTGGGTTCTGGTGACGTGTGGGGCTTCCTGCCTTGCCCTCTTGGGAATGGAGCCACAGACGGCAGACCTGTCTGTCTGCAGCCTGGATTCGAGTCCTCCACAGCGGGCGAGCCCCAGCTGTGTTGCACTCACGGCCCTTTCACCTCTGTGTGATCCTGGGCGTGTGAGGCAAGGACGGCACCTTGGGCCACTCTTTCTTTCAGCATCTATGTCAGGCATAAACTCTCTGGATCTAAAAGCAGCTTATTGTGTTTTCACCGGCTGAGGCAGTAAGACCTTCTTGGCCTTGCCTTTTCTCCTGTGTGCTTGTTAGGGATTCTAGAATGTTCTACTCCGTGTCCTCTTCACTGAGGGCTGTTTCCTTCCAGTTCTGCAAAGCTTCTTCCCTGACTAAAGACACCTTTAGTTAATTTCACTCATTCTGGTCACTTTAGCACTAAATCAATGCTCAATTATCAAGTCAATTATTTAATCTTTCTGGGCTTTAGAAACCATTTAGAGTTGATCCCCTGCCTTTACGATGAAAAGATAACACTCTCTTTCCTTCCTAAACTTCTGTAATAACTTTCTTTGATTACTTTATATAGAGATGCCTTATACAAATTTCAATCTCCATTAGGCTATGAGTGATATCTCTTTCTTTTATTTATCTTCCACAAACCTTAGCACAGCTTTAGGCAAACAGTAGAGGCTTAAATAGTTGGTTTAATTAGTTTGAGCTCTCAGCACCCAATTTTAGTTCTCTGCCCGGGCCCCAGCTATACTTCTTCCTGGAGGCTGCAGCCTTATGCTCCTTTAGGCTCTGACCTTGCACCCTGAGCAGCTTTATCTGATCATGATACCAGATTCCATCAAAACCCAAGCAGGTTCTTATCATGCTTCAACACAGTGAGCCTGGGGCACCAGACCTCAGCTTTAAGTTTCCTCTCCCCAAGCCTTCAAAAGCCTCTGCCTGACAGCCCACCTAGCAACAGGCCCTTTTGATTAAATACCTTTCATCCCTTTATATCTTTCAGATTTCACTCTGACCACAGACACAGTTCCTGCATTAAATGAAGAGAATAACAGGTATAACCTTTCAGAATGTGTCACCGGGTTGTAAATCACATTCAGTGCGTTGGGGGAAGTCGGGATCAGGCGGCAGGGCAGGGAGGCCCGTGGGGGTGTGCATGCTGGGTGGGACAGGAGCAGCCTTAGGAGAAGGACGGGTGACTCTCTGTGTTTGTGGGTGGTACCTGGAGATGTCAAAGGGGGCTGTGAGGGCTCAGCCATCAACCTTCAAACTTTGCACCATAAATGCCTGCAGCGATCTACATTGTAAACCATTTTCTGTGTACATGAATCTCAAATTCATATTGAAGACAGATCAAACAGACAAAAGCCAAAAAGTATCATATGTCCCGTCCTGCAGGACAGTTGAACAGACCCTGAAGGGGGAGTGGGAATGGAGGAGACAAGAAAACACGAGAAATGGAGACAAGACAAATAGCCTGATCAAGTCTCGTTTAATGGTGGCAGTGCAATGCCTTATATAGGCTGGCAGGGGAAGAGGTTGGGCCAGGGCGGTGACGGGGGGCTAGGTTTTCTCAAATTACAATCGCGCATGCGCCATTAATTGGCATTTTTCCCGGGCACGGAATTGCGCCTGCGCTGTAGGGGGCATATCTTCCTGGGCGCGAAAAAGGTTGGCGCGCGTGCGGGAAAAGTTTTGGCGCGTGCGGGAAAAGTTGTTAATGAAGAACCCGGAAATACGCCATCTTGTCTCTGATGATAGGGAGCTTAAGCAACAGAAGCCGTGGCAATTTCCGGGCCTCATGGCTCCGGACAATCATAGGATAAGTTGAGTAATGCATGGACACCCGAGGTGGACTCACAGCGCGTCAGTGCAAGGCCAGGTCACTTCTGGGAACGTGTGAGGCTTTGCTGCGTCTGTTCCAAGAAATCCAGACAAGAGACACAAAGTGGGAAGGATGGGGGCATGTCCAGATATGGGTTTCCAAGGGAGTGGTGCTAGGAGCACAACTTAGTGTCTGGATTTTTAGAGCCCTGGGTGCCAAGCTCAGCAGTTTCTATCTGATCCTGGAGTCATGGGCACCTTCAGGTGCACAGTTCAATTGAAGACTCCTCAGCCCTGCTTGATAACACACGTGTGCTCCGTGTCTGCAGAGTCCTCTCCATCTGACAGGCTGAGGTTTCGCCGAGTTCTCGCTTTTTATAGAAGAGCTTTTTTGTTTCATTTGGAAGCCGGCCTCTGCTTACACTGCGACGTCATTCTATCATTTTAAACTAAATCGTTCCTGTTGTGGTCTCGTCCCTGTGTGTGTTTTAACTCACGTGAATCCAATTGCACTTCCCTCAGGAGGTTGCTTAATCTGGTGTCAAAGTTGAATAAATAATAAATAGGCCACATCAGGGTTCCCACATCTGCAGCTTGTGAGGCTGGTGGCATCTTTTCCAGGAACACCTGCCGGCTGGAGGGAGAGGGGTGTGGTGAGTTCAAGTCCAGGTCCCGCCCTGCCCTGGGTGGATTCCCAGATCTGCCAATCCAAGGACTGGAGGGTCCCCTTCGCTTCAGCACCTCTCTCTGCACGTTTCAATTTGGTGCATGAACCAGCTCTCTTCCCTACTGCCTGTGTGCACGGGGTCTGCAGCCCTCAACTAGTTTAGATTTGGGAGCTGAAAGGAGTCGAGGTGCTCACCATTCAATCAAGGGATACTGGACCGACACGACTTGATGGGACAGAAGAAAGAGCAAGCCTTCTTGCAGTCTTGAGAGCAGGTGCCCGGATGACAGAATGACTTAATCGGGCTTTTGCTGCCTCGTCTATCAAACCAAGAGGCAAGCCCCTTGAACTTCTCCTAATTTGTTTGATAAGGCAGGGTGCAGTCGTTGAGTCATATGAGGCAGCATCTACTGGGGACATGCACTGTGGGCCCATAATTCTAGGTATTGGAGGAATAAAGGGGCAAAGGGGCTGCTGGGGAAGACATTAGAGAAACAGGTGAGAGGACCCCATTTCAGGATATAGCTAGGAAGCAGCGGTTCCAAATCCGCTGCTACTGGTGGCTAGAGTCATGCATGATTTTCAAATGTATATCATGCACGATTTTCAAATTTATAATCATAGAAATTAAAAATAACACACACACACACACACACACACACACACAGAGAGAGAGAGAGAGAGAGAGGGAGACCCACTCCCCCCTAAGTATATGAAGCAGTTTAGTAGAGCAGGGCTCTACGTTCTAGATATATAGTCAGTATTCTTTCCACATATGTTAATCCCTAGGCAGAGCCAGGAATGCTCCTGACCCCTGAGCAGTAGCAAAGACCCCTGAGAACCATTCTGAATTTCCATACTGCTTTTTGCTCCAAAGAAGGAGTTCTTCACCTGGGACCCTATATAAGCTTCAGGAGCAGAAGCCATGAGAGCCCCGAATGTCATACAAAACTGTAGGTACCTGCACAGGTGTATTTTCCTGGGTAGAGATTCCATGGGTTGTCCTCAGATGCTCCAAGGGGCAGATGGGGTCTCCAGAGCAGAGCCCAGGCTGCCTCCTGCACCACTGATGGCCTCGCTGGGGAAGCTCCAGCTGGGTGTGGGAACTGGGTTCTGCACAGGAGCACACCTTCCGCTAGCATTACACTGTGCTGACATTTCTAGAAGGCAGCGAGAGATGAATTATGCCACAACAATGGGAGTCTGAGACAATTATTGTCTGATTTCTCTAACTGTGGCATGGCAGCTCCTAAACCCAAAAGACGGAAAGCAGCAGCCATAAAAGACACATTAGAAGAATATTAAACCACAGGAGCATGGCTACTTTTTGAACAAGAGGCCGCCTCCTCATGGAGTCAGCTCCCGAAAGCAGGGCCAGGGACGATCCATGGGAATCTGAGTTGCTGAGGCTGCCTCTGCCTGCTGGGCACCCTGACACCCCAAGATCTTCAGGCTGGCGGTTCAGTGGTCAGAAGTGTGACCACCTGGAGTGTCCGTGTGAATAGTGTCCAGGACAATCTACTCCAATTCCTTTCCCTTCTCTTCTCTATAAATCAAACCTCTGCAGACCCAGGGATCCCTCCATGTCTGAGAAAATCACCTCGACACCAACAACGAGGACCTACTGAACACTGAATCCCAGAGGCATCCTGGGTTCTGCTGCATCCCACCTAACTACAAAAAAAAAGGGAAGGCTGGAAAGAAAGTAGGGGATACCAAGGAGGCAAGCACACACACACATCCTAAAAAACTGAAGACAAGACAATACAAGAGGTTGAGTAAAGCTAAAGTTGGAGCTTTGCAAAGGTAACACTATTAGACAAGAGAAATCAGAAAAAGGCAGAAGCCACCATAAGCAGCATTAGGAATGACCTCAAAAAAGTGGACACTTTCACAGTGAATACCACTGTGTAACAAAGCTGGCTGAAGAGCAACAAGAAAATAATGGAAGAGGTGGACAGCCAGAAAATACATCCAATGAGTAGTTCAAGAATTTTCCTTAAAGACCACTCCTCTGACTCCGAAGTCCATAGACCCAGCTGGACATTTTCCCTGGGATGACTCAAGGGCGTGTCGACCTGACTCAAGAACCATTTGGCAATGCCCATGGCCCTTGTCCTGGCACCATCACCATCCATCGCCTGGCACCATCACCATCCATCCCATGTCCCCAGCCCAAAACTTCAGTCACCTCTGACCTCTTCTCCAACCCCTCAGAGCTTCCCTCTAAAAAATCTTAGACAGGGGCCCTTCTCATCACTGTCACTCTGCACAGCCTCCTACCTGGGGAGGAATGACAGCACTCACCCCACATCCAGCCACTTCCCTGCTCTTCCCAGGCTCCTTTGCAGTTAGGGTGAGGTCATGTGACTCATTTTGGCCAGTGATGGGAGAACATGAAGGATGAGGGTTGCTCTGGACAGAGACGGCTGAGAGCCTTCGTTTCTACGTCCCTGGAGGACAATAGGGCACCCAGCTCAGCTGCAAGGTGTAGGAAGACCACCTGGTATGCACAGGCCTAGAGTGGGCAAGAAATAAGCCTAGTCTTTTGGAGTTTGCTGCTGAAGTGACCCATCTATCCTGCCTTACTTGCCTGGAATTACAATTGTGTCTTCCTCACTGGTCTCTCTGCAGCCACCAGAAACTCACTCCAATTCATTTTTAACAATATGCTCAGAGTAAACTTTTCTAAATGCAGATCTGGTCTAAGTTCATGTGCACATGTGCATGTGTACATGGACACACACACACTCTATGGCGGCTTCCCATTCTCCTTAGAAAATGGCATCATCCTGTCCATATCCTACAAGGAAATCACCCTACAACCCCCTCCCCGCAGTCCACTTTCCCTCACCCACTCTGATGTCCCAGCACTCAGATATGGCTGAGAGTCATGACTCAGAGTCAGAGGAGTCTCCTTTGATATGGCTTGGCTCTGTGTCCCCACCCAAATCTCATAGTGTAGCTCCCATAATTCCTACGTGCTGTAGGAGGCTCCTGGTGGGAGATGATTGAATTATGGGAGCAGGTCTTTTTCATGCTGTTCTCATGATAGTGAATGGGTTTTAAGACATCTGATGGTTTTAAAAATGGGAGTTTCCCCCCATGAGCTCTCTCATTTTTGCCTGCCACCATCCATGTAAGGTGTGACTTGCTCCTTCTTGCCTTCTGCCATGATTGTGAGGCTCCCCCAGCCACGTGGAACTGCGAGTCCATTAAACCTCTTTCTTTTGTAAATTGCCCAGTCTCAGGTATGTCTTTATCAGCAGCATGAAAATGGACTAATATAACCTCTCAGCACCCCCGCTATAGCCCTCATGCACCAGGTTGATCCCCAACAAGCAGTATCTAGCTCCACTCCCTGCCATTCTCTTCTGTGTACCCACGAAGCCTCCAGATGCCAGCTCAAGCTTTCTCTCCATGCAGAACCCTTTCTTGACCTCCCCGCATTACATTTTGATTGCACTCTCACTGAACCATGCTTTTACCTTAAAAACTCCTATCTTTGTGTGTCATTCATAATTAATCAACGTAGTTACTTCTTTGATATCAGATTTCCCACTGGGCTGTAAGCTTTCCGGGAGTGGGAGTGTGGCTACTTCGGCTCAACTTCATATTCCCAGCTTAGTACTTTGCACATGGTTGAAGCCCAAAAACTCTTTGTGGGATACTGAATACACAAGAACAAAGAACATAACACAGGGAGTTTCTGAGTGGTTCTACCCTGCTTTACCCCATGCTTTCCATGGCTGAACCAATTTGGGGAGGTTTTACCATCCCGTAGGAAGGACACCCACACCTTCCTAGCAATGGGCCAGGCCTTCTCTCTAACACAATGCACCGTTCCCCAAATCGGACTCACCCTTTGCAATAAATCTGTTGGTGGAGATTCTCATCACTAATTTTGAGCCTGAGTATGTTGAGCCCATGGGCTAATTTTGAGCCCATGTGTTATCCCACAGTAGAGGATAGAATCTCAGAAGCCACTGAGATCTGTGGTCCACGCAAGGAAGAGGACAAACAGGACCCCATCCTGCCTCTGCCAGAAGTCCTCTAAGCATGAGACATTTCCCAACGGGATGATGGACTGTAATGGTTACCAGGAACATCCACTGCGGAAAGTTGGGTCAGGGTCAGGATCCTGGAATTGTGACTTACCAAGTGAACTCACGTGCAGAAGTTTTCTGTGCCTTCACCCCTCAACAACAACATCTACCTTAGAAAGTGTTCTGAAGATCAATCAAGCTAATTCACGCATGCAAAGTACTTAGCCCAGTGCCTGGCACAGCCTACTTGCTCAACAAATGTTCGATGTGGTTCCTCGCCACAGTTGGGCAGCTCTGACAATTTTTCCTCTTTCTGAATCCACATCTGTTACCCTGTAATTTCCTTCCATCTGTCTTGTTCCAATCCCTACGGCCATGCAGAATAGACCTGTTCCCCTCGCACACGTCAGCCTGTCAGAGGCATTGTAAGACAGGAAGCGTCTCCTTCCAAACCTTTTCTTCCCGTCTTGCACCTGACCTGAGTCCCAGGTCAGCTTCGTCTCCATTGAATGTCATGTCAAGCGCCTGGTGTTGTTTCGTGAC
The DNA here is from genome assembly GCF_000951035.1 of Colobus angolensis palliatus. Lineage (NCBI taxonomy): Eukaryota > Metazoa > Chordata > Mammalia > Primates > Cercopithecidae > Colobus > Colobus angolensis. The sequence continues at coordinate 2,762,948 of NW_012115244.1, read as the reverse complement.
TGCTCTCAAGGCTGGGGTCCTTTGCTGTTACCACTGCTGTGACAGATTTGGATCAGTCCTCTGCCTCCATCCTCCTTGGAATAGTTATCCTGAGAACTCTTTGCATCCCTACAAGGCATTTTTTTTTTCTTATTTTGTTTGAGCATCAGATTTTCTAATGAGATGCAAAATTTCTAAAATGTTCTTCCTGGGAATAAAGTTGGTTTTATGCAATAACTCAGAAATTGACCCATTCCATGGAGCATTGTGTTTGGATTGTGGGAGGGAGACGTGAGAGTTTCCCCCGGGAACAGCACTGAAGAAAATATCCTTCACCAGACACGCTACTGAAGGAACTTAGCAGGGACGGGGGCCAGCTAGCATTCTCTGGACATAGCCTGAGAAAGTGCAAGGCCTCCTGAAGAGTTTACAGATTTTGGTCTTCTTATGGCAACTGCTCTGTGATGGTTAAACCCCCCTAGCGGTGACTCCTTCCCCTGAGGAGGAGCCTCTGTATCACTTAAGGGTTCCAATGGCCACATGATGAGCTCTGGGGCCTGCACACCGCCAGGCCTTCTCCCTCCATAGGAAGGTCCTGCTGTTGGGTGCGCTCCTCCAGCTTCCACTTTAGTCACAGGATGAGGGATTCCACCCCTTCCTCCATGTCTCATCTCTGCCATGTCCAGCAGCTGCTCCTCACTCTTGTGTCTTGGCTTCCAGGTATGAGAGCTGCTGCCCCTTCTCCCTCCACAACTCCGTCTGCAGCTTTCACAGGGCAGGACCTTCCTGAGGCTGGGGTCATCTCTAGGTGGGCCTCCGGTGGATGTCCCTGAACACATGTAGTTTTCTCCACCCTGCATTTAAGTAGCATCACGCTTCTTCCAAACCTTATCACCCACGGTCTCTCAGCTGAGGAAGGTTCCCTATGGTTCTGGCGGCTTTCCCTATGTGGGGAATCTGCACCGTGACCATGCGATACACAGCTCATTATTTTCTCTCTTTTCGGAGGAGGGTTCTGAGATTTGTGGACTTGGCAGACTTGCCTAAGGTCACACGTTGAGTGTGTGGCAAGATTTAAATACAAATCTGCTGGCTTGAATTCTAGCAGACCAGGCCACACCAAAGCTAACGGACTAGAGCACAGTCCGATGACACTGCCAAATATCCAGAAACAGTGCCGTTGTCCTTCTTTGTTGCAGACAAGACAAGCCAGCTCCAGAGGTGTTTAGATGCAATTTCCCGGTATCAGACAGCAATGGACAGAGAATTCTAACCTAGCATCTCCAGTTTCTAGCTCAAATCAGTGTCCATACACCATAAGCCACAATGCATTGAAAACAGAGGTCACCTGATGAGTCCATCAACAAACACCCTGGCCTGAGCAACTCCTCAGTGCCAGGATAGAGACAGGAAAGGAGCTCCTATCCTTCAAGAAGAGGTAGCTGGCCGGGAGCGGTGGCTCACGCCTGTAATCCCAGCACTTTGGGAGGTCGAGGCAGGTGGATCATGAAGTCAGGAGATCGAGACCATCCTGGCTAACACGGTGAAACTCCGTCTCTACTAAAAATACAAAAAATTAGCCGAATGTGGTGGCGGGCGCCTGTAGTCCCAGCTACTCAGGAGGCTGAGGCAGGAGAATGGCATGAACCCAGGAGGTGGAGCTTGCAGTGAACCGAGATCGCGCCACTGCACTCTAGCCTGGGTGACAGAGCGAGACTCCCCATCTCAAAAAAAAAAAAAAAAAAAAGAAGAGGTAGCAAGGTGCCACAGGGCTCCTGGCTGGGGAAGGCCATGTCACCAATGGCACAGTCAGGAGAGTAATTAGCATAGTGCTGGGAGAGGGCTTGTCAAAGCTCACGGGTAGACTGGATGTATCTATTTTTTACTCAGCACACATACAGCACTCATTGTCCTCCAAACACTGTGATAAATGCTTTATGAAATTCTCACACAAACCTCAAGGTGGCACAAAGGAGGCACTCTTCTTATCCCCACTTTGCAGATGGGGAAACTGAGGCAAATTGCCAGTTTCAGTTCATCGTTCAGGGTCATTGGTGGCTAAGGGCATCTGGGCGAGACTTTCCACTCTCCTCAGACATGTGGGCTGCAGCGCCGGCATCCAGGGTGGGAGTGGTGAGAGAGGCCCTGCCAACAGGTCCATGTGTGCCACAGGACCCTGCAGAGACACCCCTTCCCACTGCTCTACTTGCTTCTCCCGAGCTGCTGGCCACAGTCCTCGGAGGCCCAGACCCTGTTTCTCCAGCATCAGCACTTTCCACGTGGACAGTGAGCGCTGAACACAGCCCTGGCACCCACACAGGAGAAACTTGTAACCATGCCGCCCCCAGGCCCGGGAGCTAGGGAACCGAGGCAGCATTCAGGGCGTGGGTGTAAGTGAGAAACCAGGGAGGACCAGCCTAGCACCCCCGGAACCAAGGGAGCCCCCAGCTGAAGAAGAAGGGGGCTTCCCTCCCAGACCGTCCTCCCTCCGGCTGCCATGAACGTGGCTGGCGTGGGGAGCAGAATTCAGGCTGTCAGCATGAGGGCTTTTGACGAGGCTGGTTCTGACAGCCCCAGAGAGCCACACACATCCCAGCATCGTGACTATTTATAACTTTGTGCTTCTTGTCACCCAGAAGCAGGGGAAACAAAACAAAGCCATTTGGTAAGAGGTTTGGGCAGCTGCGATGCAGTGGATGCATCCTTGGGGAGGGGCAGGAGGACCATCCATGTGGGCTGCGGGGGCTGCGGCCTCTCCATGGACAGGAAGTCAGCTGATGCCCTCGCCCTGGAGCTAGGACAAGCCAGGCCTCCCTGAGCCTCAGGTGCAGGGCACAACGCTAAGCTCAAATGGGCCAATGCCCTGGCTCACCCGTGACATTATCCAGGAAGATGTTCAAAATTCAGATGCCCGAATCCACCCCTAGAGCTGGGGAACTGATTGCTCTGGGGTGTGCCCTGGGAACCAGGATTTTTTTAAGGTCCCTGAGTGGTTCCAATAAACAGCAAAGTGTGTCAATCACTGGGTCAGGTGACCCACAAATGCAATATGTGGTTTGGGGCAAGTTATTCCATCCTTTGAGCCTTAGTTTCCCTTTCTGGGAAATAAGCATCTCAGACTCAATCATTTACAAGTTTATTTCTAGCTTAGTTTCTCTATGATTTGAAATGACACTGTCCTCATATATGATTCTCCGTATAACTCACAATTTCTGGCAACCGCTGCTCAGATAATTATTTTGTTGGCTGGTGAAGAAAATAACAAGACAGGAAAGTCAGCAGCAAGAATTCAGCTTTCTGGCTGGCCAGGCCATGCGGGTCTGGCGGCGACGATCCCAGCTGCCAGGCAGCACAGCGGCCGCCCGTCTTGGTGGGAAGCGTAGCAGCACGCGCGTGTGGAGATGCATTGATGTATTAAGTCTGTCTGAAGTATCTCCCACAGTAATCTCATCTGGTGCTTTTTCTGTCTGAATTGCCAGTGAGCTACTGATTGTGACATCCACTTCTTCACTCCTTCGTGTCCAAAGCAGCTCTTGGAGTCTATTATCCATCATCATTTCTATCCTGAGTGAGCCTGCGCCGCCTTTAGAGCACAGAAAAGCTGCGCGGGGAGTTGAAGGGCTCTTTCTTGTGATGAGTTTACAGAGAGATCAAAGCCAAACCAAAGCACAGGGAGGAGGGCAGGGGAGGGAGAGGCCATTCCCACTTGTCCTGCCCCAACCAGCCTAAGACCAGGCCTCCAGAGCCCTGCCTGGCCCCTGCAGCTGCCTCCTCCTTGATCTGCCAGCCTCAGTCCCTTCCTGTTGATGCCTTCACTGAAGGCCAGCAAGATCTTTCTGGCATTTGAATGTAATCATGGTCTGTCTTTCTCTAAAATCCGCAGTGGATTCCCCAAGACCTTCATCACTGCTCCTAAAATCTGAACCCCTAATCCGTGGCTCAGGGAGAATCTCCACTTACCCCTGGGGCCTCCCCCAGGCCCCAGGAGTTCCAGGGATACAGAACTCCCAGAGCTTCCCTACACTCCCAGCTCCCACCCAGGCCAGGCCTCTTAAAGGCCGGTTCCACGTGAGATCTCCGGGCCTCAATGTAAGGGGCACACACTGGGTCTGGATTTCAGTAGTGGACAGTTGCTCTAAGACCTCCCCCATGTGTTTGCCTGGGGAGGCCCTGCCAGTTCCCAAGTCCCAGGTCTAGCCTCATTAACACCGTGAAGCCTCCCACCACCAGGCCTCTCTCCCTACAGAGTCAAAGCGCCTTCTGTAAATCAATCTTTTCTTTCCTTTGCCCCAGCTCCAGGGTAGCATCTGCCGTGGCTCATGGAGCTGTTTCTGAGCGTGTCTGAGCCAGGACAGGGGTTTGCCCATTGCTGCATGCCCAGCACCGAGCCAGGAGCCCATCTTCTGCACTCTGCCCCAGCCCCCTGTGTGTGTCCTCGCAGCTGCCCCGGCACGTGTGTGTGCCCGTGCTGTAACTCGAGGCCCCGTTTCTACACTGCTCACCTGGATAAACCCCGCTCTGTTGTCAAGACTTAGATCAAGAGTCACAGCTGTGGAAGGTGTTACGGGTTGAGCTGCGTCTCCTGAAAACATATGCTCAAGTCCAAACCCCTAGTACCTGGCAGTGTGACCTTGTGTACAAATAGGGTCTTTGTAGCTGAAGAGAAGTCACGAAAAGGTCCTAGTGGAGGAGGGTGAGCCCTAGTCTAGCGACTGACATCCTTAGAAGAGAGAAATTTAAAGAGGGAAGACACAGAAATGACGGCCAGGTGAAGCCAGTGCTGGAGACTGGAGTGATGCGGCTACGAGCCGAGGGTTCCAGAGAATGCAGGTGCCCCCACGCCCAGGAGCAGGGGAACATTTCCCCCGGGAACCATGCCTTTGTGTTGAACTTCCACCCTCTAAAACCGTGAGACAATCGCTTTCTGGTGCTTCAACCACTCAGTGGTGGCACTTCATGACAGCGGCTATGGGAAGCTGCTGCAGGCTGCCTGTCCGGAGATAGGAGCCTAGGATCCTCTGTGTCTTCTCTCCTGTCAGGATGGCTTCCTGTCAGCACGGAAGCCCCTCTCTGTGGCAGGCGGCATCTGAGCAGGGTGGCCTCAAGGCCCTGGCATGGGCAGATCAGATCACATAATGTGAGCCCCACCCAGCATCCACCCACAGGGCCAGGGTGGCCCCACCGGAGACGCCAGTCACCCAGAGATGCGTGGAGTGCAGGCCCTGACTTCCAGAAGCTCAGAGAAGGCAGAAACACACAGCAAAGACAAAGCAGAGAGGGTCCTCTCCGTAGTGGGGAGTGCACCGTGAAAGGGGTGGTGTCCACACAGGGCTGGGCAGGAAACTAGGTCCCTCCATGGGAGACTGAGATGTGACTGGTGGCTCACACGGACATTGGGGAGCTGAGGGAACATGGTTCAGGAATGTCACCCCAGAGTTCAGGGGAGCTGTGCCCTGCAGCCCACGGGCATGGTGGGTGTTTCCTCAGGGCTCCCCTGGAAGTGAATAAAGCGAGGAAAGTGTCCTCGTGTCCATGGAGAAACCGCGGGTCCCACACCTGCCTGTACGCAGGGCTGTGGCTCCTCTGAGAGTCACGATCCTGCTCCTCTTCCTCCAGCCTCGCAGGCATCCAGGTCATCACCACATCCTCACCCTCAGGGGAGGTGATTCTGGGAGACATAGCTCCTACAGTCTGTCATCCCTTGGAGAGGAAAGATGGTGGAGATGGAGTGAACGTCGCGCCCCTGGCAGTGACCACGACTTGGTCATCTGAGTGCCTGGGCCACCCCTTTGCCTGCCCTGAACATCCAGGTAGAGGGAAGAGCATTTCAAACGTAGGTCCCACAAGATGCAGTTGCATCTGTGACTCCGAATTCACACTCACTCTCTGAAGAGGGAGACACCAAAACCCACTGTGTCTGTTTTCAGGGGGTTCTTTCTTGGGTCCTGACACAGTCCTTCTCTGACATTCTGTAATTAAATCCTGACATGTAGGGTCAACACCATGACTGTACCTTACATTGGGTGCCAAGAAAGGCAGGAAGGAGGGGAAGCAAAACAATGTTTGAATCACAGGTGAGCGGGCGTCTTCTCTTTCACAGCAGGGTTCACTCCTGTGAGCCTTGTTTCTGCACCTGGTTATTTGACACCATTGGTTTTCATGTCTTCTTTCTTCCATTAACCAGCCCATGTCCTCTCTGCCTTCACCTGCATCCTCAACTAGCTGTGCAAGGTGAGGGGACTAAAACTTTAAAGGGCCTGGGTCATTAGTGGCCCTGCCCGTATTGGTTGGATATAGTTGTCCATTTCCAGTGGACCAGCCCAAGGGTATGGTGGGTGTTGCCTCAAGCCTCCCCTAAAAGTGAAAAAAGCAAGGAAAGCGTCCACTTCCAGTGGACCCAGGGCCCCACAGTGTGTTGCAGGACCCTGATCTTCGGGCACACTCCTCCCTGCCCCCATGGCAGCCTCTGGGCTTCCTCTTGGTCAGAAGCAGTCATCCCAGCAGCACAAGAGCCCCCCACTGCCTGTGGGGTCAGAGGCATGGAGGAACCAAAGGTGCTGGACGGCCAGACCCAGCTTCCAGGTCAATGGGCCTTTGCTGTCTCCCTGGTACACACGTCTTCCTTGGGAGTTGGAATCATGAAGCCTACAGAGCCCAGAATCAGGGGGACAAAATGCACATGTTTTGCCCATGTATGAACTGAGGTCATAGGAAAAGCAGCCTCTCCCAGTCACTTTCCTCATCCCCAAACCCATGGATTGTTGAGCTATGGGAGAAATAGCATCGTTTATTGGGCAGTAGGTGGTCTGGGTTCAAATGTGTCCCTTAAAAATGATATGTTGACGTCCTAAACTTCAGTACCTGTGAATGCAACCTTACTGGCAGACGTCGTCAAGTTAGGATGAGGTCATTAAGCTGGGCGCTGGTCCGTAGAACCAGAGTCATCATAAAAAGGGGAAATTCAGATGCGAAGACGTGCACAGAGGGAAGACATCATGAAGAGACACAGGGTGAAGGCCGTGTGGGGATTGGAGTGAAGCCACCACAAGCCAAGGGGTGTCTGGGGCCACCAGAAGCTGGAGGAGGAAGGAAGGCTCCTGGCCCTGGAGGTTTCAGAGGGTGTGTGGTCCTGCCCTGCCGATGCTGCCATGCTGGACGTTTAACCTCCAGAACTTGAGGGGAGACATCTTGGCTGTTCCAGCCATTCTGTTGTGGTCCCTTGTTGCTGCAGCCCTGGAACGTGCTGCTGCAGAGGTGATGTCACGTGAAAGGCACAGCAGAGGGTGAGGCCCCAGCACGATGGCAGCTGGAGGTCTGGACAGAGGCAAGAAATGCAGACCTGTGTCCAGAGAGAAGATGACCCCGCCAGCATCGAGGATTAACTGCTGCTCCCTCTGGGACGGCAGTGGTCCAGCCCAATCCCTTCCCACCAGAGGAGTGCCTGGGTCCCCAAGGAACAATACCATGTCAGTGTCCCCATGGGGAAGAGGCAGATGGGAGAGCCAGAGCCAGAGATGGAGGTATGAGGCTGTACGCAGATTTCAGGGATGATGATGGGCCAAGAACTGTGGAGTGTGCGTGACTCCAAAAGGTGGAAAAGGCAAGAAAATGGGTTCTCCCTGGAGCCTCCAGAAGGACCCCCAGCCCCACCCCTACCCATGCCTCGCTTGTATCCCAGCGAGACCCACTGTGGACCTTTGACCTCAGAACTGTAAAGAGAATCAATGTGTGTTGTTTCATAGCAGCAACAGGAAACTAACATGCTTGGTGTTTCACAGTTAGATTTTTTTAACCCCCGGTAGAGCCCAGCAGCAAGCCAGAAGCTATTTCTCAGAAAACAGGAGAGGGCATATGTTGCTGTACAATCTTGAAGTTCACCTAGGCCCATACAGACACCCTCTCAACCGCAGAAACCCCAAGTGCCACCAATCTGCAGCCTCTCAGAGATCCAGCGGCCAGGGAGCTTGCGTGGAGCACGAACCATAGCTGAGCCTTCTCTTGTTCTGGGCACCACTCAAAACTAGCAGCCTTTGGTTTCTTGGCAAATGGGCCAGAGCCGCAAGCCCAAGGTCCGTGGCTGGCCTGCAAAACCCGAGACCCCACACCCACGACGGATTGGGCTCCTTCTCATGGTCGCAGTGACCAGAGGCAATAGTGAGCCCATCCCCTCGGAAGGAATATTTTGGCATATCACAGACCACTGAATCCTTAGAGACTTCGCCCAAGTGGCAGCTTCCTGTACCTTTAGAGAGTGCAGTTCCTGGCATTGGCCCCGCTCAGGCCATGGAGGAGGACAGGGCCGCCCCTGCACTTACAACACAGAGCACGGCCCCACGAGCCCAGCTGGAGGGGAGAGGTACACGGCTCACGTCAGGAAAAGAGAGAACCAAAGAGCCTTCAAGACACACAGAACAACCAGGCCAAGTTTGAGACCACCCGACCCATCTCCAGCAACAGGTTGGGGACCGGGGGAAGAGGCTCCGGAAACCTTGAAGTTTCCAGTGGAAGGTGAGGAGGCAGTTGGAGATTGATACAGCGACTGGGAGCGTTTGTCCCAGTTTCTGACTCAGAAAGTGTTTAAAACCTCCTCCCTGACTTTGAAGATTTCCAGAGAGGGGAAGACCCGCACCTCCTCCGCACGGTGTTTGGCAGCTGGGCCCACTAACTCCAGTCCTCTTTCAAGTCCTCGCTAACAAGGAGCCTGCTCCCCCCTGTCACGTTTCTCATTTTACACAAGTAAACATCTTTTAATCGAAACTCCTGGGCATTTAACATTATTTATAACTCCGCAAATTAAAAGCCTCATGGAACTCTGGTTACATCTCATAACCGGTGATTCCCGGACTGCTCCCTAATTATTTGGGAGATGTGGTGTAGCATCAGTAATTATAGGGTTGATTTAAAACCCAGCGATCAGGGTTGCCATTTCAAAGGGAGCCAAAAAGGCAATGCGTATTTGGACATCAAAGTATCTTCTCAAGAGGAGAACCATCCAGGAAGCCTCGGAAGCCAAACTTCTAAGTTTTCACTCAATCGACAACAGCCATCGTGCTGGGATTTTCCCAGGCCTTGCCTTGTTTTTGAATCTAATATCGTCTCCAGTCTTAACCTCAATGGCTTACATGCATGTACTCAGACAGCCTTCCTCCACCCAACAGCACCCTCTCTCTGTCTGGAATTTGATGAAAGTGGAAGCTCACAGTTTGCAGTGCTTAAGAACCACCTAGGAACACCTGACAAAACCTTCATGCTGTGAGCACCCACCGAAACCATGAGGTGGGGCCTAGGGAAGCAGCACAGGTGAATCTGTTGGGTTCTCCCAACCCCAGACTACATCCCCTCCTGGAAAGTTTGGCTTACCTATCCCTTGCTGCGTTTCTGCGTCATCGTCGCTGAGACGATGGGCTCCCCAGGCTTCTGGGCACAGCTACTGTGCTGTGGGTGTTAACAATGGCCACCTGGGCTTTCAAGATAGGTGGCAGGAGGGGAGATAAGTGTCTGAGTCAGAAAGGCCTGGGCTTGGGCTGTATGGCTTCAGCCTCATTTTCTCTGCACTGTCTGCAGAGGCCCATCTCCCTGGCAGTGCTATTTTAGTCCTTGTAAACACAGCCACCAGGGAACAAAGGCCATCAGAGTGCTCACCCTGGCCCCACGGAAACCTCTCCAGGAGGCCATTCTGCCCGCTCACTCCAAGGGCTCTGCTTTCAGGCCGGACCCTTGCGCCGCCCCTTGCCCGCTCCTCCTGGGCTGGAAATCTCTGTTCATTGACTTCTGCCCTGTTCAGCACCTTGGAGAGGTGACCTGGGTTTAAGGACGTGGCAGGGCTCTGGCCTCCGCACTCTGTTTCAAACAGGTCATTGGCATCAACCTCCATACTTGACCCACAGCAAGAATAAGTAAGAAACATCCTCTGAGAACTAGGACACTGTGCCCCGAGTGGAAGGGGTCGCAACACATCCACCTTCCTTGGCTGGTTTCAAAGTAGAACCGAAAATTATAAAGTTTTTTGAAAAACATATGAAAGAAAATTTGGGGGATCTGGGGCTGGGCAAAGAGTTCTTAGACATGACCCCAAAAGCACAAGCCCTCAAAGGAAAAATGATCCACTGAACCTCCTTAAAATTAAAAACGTTTGCTTTATGAACAAAACTGTTAATGACAATAAAACAAGCTGAAGCATTAGATGAAATATTTGCAAATCACATATACAACAAAGGACTGGGATCCTAAATGTATTTTAGCCGGAGGTGCCCTGTTGACATACAACCCACAAGCCAGGTGGGGTGTGTACGTCCAGCTTCTGCCTCCCACCCCCCAGCATCCCAGAAGAGGCAGAGCTGACTCACATTGACTCACTGGCAGTGGGAGGGGTGAAGTTTGGTTCTCCCTGGGCCTCACTGATGACTTCTCAATGGGGAACCAGCTCCCCTAACTCATTGCATCTGAATGGGCACCTCTGCCATCAGAGAGGGAGGAAGCTGAGGGCCAACTCACCCCTTTCACAGGAATTAGGTGGGGAAAGCGGGGTGCTTCCTAGCTTCCTAGCTCCAGCCTGTAGCACTTACACATTCTCATTGATGTCGGGTGGGGCTCAGTCCTTCTGACACCATTTCTGCAGGGAGTCAGACCACCAGCTGGGTCTGTTCAGCATGGTTGGGGCACAGTGGAATGGAAGATAAACTCTCCCTGGGGCCCCACAGAAACTGCAAGTGGTGTGTGTGTGTGTGTGTGCGTTTGTGTGCATTTGTGTATGTGTGTGCGTTTGTGTCTATGTGTGTGTTTGTGTATGTGTGTGCATTTGTGTGTGTGCATGTGTGTGTTTATGTGTGTGCGTTTGTGTGCATGTGTGTGCGTGTGTGTTTGTGTATGTGGGTGTGCGCTTATGTGTATGCGTATGTATATGTGTGTGTGCGTTTGTGCGTGTGTGTGTATGTGTGTGCGTGTGTGTGTACGCGTGTGCATTTGTGTGTTTGTATGTGTGTGTTTGTGTGTGTGTATGTGTGTGTTTGTGTGTGTCTGTGTGTTTGTGTGTGTATGTGTGTGTGTTTGTATGTGTCTGTGTGTGTATGTGTGTGTTTGTATGTGCTTGTGTGTGTATGTGTGTGTGTTTGTGTGTATGTATGTGTGTGTTTGTGTGTGTGTGTGGGGGGGGGTGAGTATGTGTGGTTTCCCTTCCTAAGAGTGTTTATGTTAAATTTTGTCAACTGTTCTCTTCAAGTAATATAAACAAATGATTTATTAGCCTGGTCATAAGGTGCAGTACGTTGATTTTGTTAATATCAAATACCTTTCATTCCCAGGACACACTTAACTTGGTCTAAACTAAAGAAACACGTACATTACACGTGTTTATTTATCTCTATGTAAATATAGCATATATGTATATAATACAAATAGATAATATAAATGTATATTTATATGCATATGTTTTCATACACAACATTCATATATTTGCATTTTTTATATATATCACTGGGTTTACTTAGTTCCTATTTTGTGGAAGATGTCTGTGCTCATGGATTTTGTTCCTGAAGGATGTTCTTTATTAATATTTGTCTGTTTTTTTCTCCACTGTCTTTGTCTAGTTTCAGTGTCATGGAAATGCTGACCTCATAACATAGTTGGGAAATGTTTCCATTTCTGTTTTCTAGAAGAGATTGTGCTGTGTCTCCTTTAAATGTTTCAGAGAATTTATCATGCAAACTCTCACCTGTAGATTTATTTGCTAAGGGAATTTAATTGGAATCTATACTGTATTAGGTATAGCATGCATTTGGTTACCTGTTTCATATTCAATGTAACTGGGTACTTGTGGTTTTCAAGGGAATTAGCCATTTCATCTGCTTGTCAAGTGTGTGTGTAAAGTATGTGCAGTATTCCCTTATTAGTCTTTTAATGTCTGTGAGGTCTGTAGTGAAATACCTTGTTTCATTCCTGATACTGGCACTTTGTATCTTCTTTCTTATTTTCTTTTTCTGTCTTGCTATAGATTTATCAATCCTATTATTCTTTTTAAATAAACAAATTGGCTTCATTGATTTTATCTTTTTTTGTGGTTTTAATTCTATCAATTTCTACTTATCTTCATTATTTCCTTCTACTCATTTTGAATCTATTTCTTATTTTTAGTTAATACTTTTTATTTTTAGTTAGTTAAGTTTATTTTTTATTTTTAGTTAATATAGCTAGTTAATAAATCACAAAGATAATTTGTGGTTTCAAGTTATTGAAAGTCAGAAGACATGCCTATGTATTATTTTGTATGTATTATTTTATTATTTATAAATGACTCTAAAAATTGTTCAGAATCCTTTTTTGTAGCTCGAGAAAACCATGAACTCAGGTTAGTACTGGCCTGGTCTATTTTTCAGAAGTTCATATGAATGCAGTAAAATCTGAGAAGCCAAACCATAAAATCCAATGAAGTATGTTTACACAGACTTCATAGATATGTGTTTACAGGATGTTATATGAAAACACAATTTCGAACAAAAAATTAGTAGTAATAATTTAAAGTTATGTTTGCTTGCTGATTTCAATGATAATAACATTGCTAATTTTACTTTTTTAAAATAAGTTGAAAGCTTAAATTATTGATTTGTGAACATTCTTGTGTAATGTCAGCTTTCAATGCTATACATTTTACTCTAAGCCACTGTTTTGGCTGCTTCTCACACAGTTTTATGTGTTGCATTTTAGTTTTCATTCAGTTCACAATTTTTTTTTAAATTTCTCATAAGTTTTCGTCTGTGACTCATGGTTTATTTAATAATATGTGCTTTAACTTTTTTGTGTGTTTGATGAGTTTCATATTACCTTACGTCATTCATTTCTAGCCTAATTCCATTATGGATACAGAAGACACTTTGTGAAATGCAAAGTATTTATTTTTTGTGACCCAGGATTTGGCTTACTTTGCACCATGTGCCCATGAAAGTATGTTTATTCTGCTGCCAGTAGTGAAGTATTCCATAAATAACAATTAGATTCAGTTGGTTGATGGAGTTTTTACATTCTTCTAGAGCTCACTTAGCTTCTGTTACTAGCACTATTTGCCACTGACAGAAGAAGAGTATTGAAGTCTCCAATGGTGTGAATCAGTCTATTTCAGTCTAT
>NW_012115244.1:2734543-2749803 GCF_000951035.1 Colobus angolensis palliatus | reverse complement strand
ACTCTTGTTGCCCAGGCCGGAGTGCAATGGCACGATCTCCACTCACCGCAACCTCTGCCTTCTGGGTTCAAGCAATTCTCCTGCCTGAGCCTCCAGAGTAGCTGGGATTACAGGCATGTGCCACCATGCCTGGCTAATTTTGTATTTTTAGTAGAGACAGAGTTTCTCCATGTTGGTCAGGCTGGTCTTGAACTCCCGACCTCAAGTGATCTGCCTGCCTCAGCCTCCCAAAGTGCTGGGATTAAAGGTGTGAGTCACAGCACCCAGCCAAATCAGTCTATTTCTTATTTTATTTCTGTCAGTTTTTGCTTTATGCATTTTTAAGGACTATTGTTAGGTGCATTCAAGTTTATGATGATGTTATATATTCTTGGTGGGTTGATATTTTATGTTTTGTTCCTCTTTATCTCTGGGAATTTTCTTTGTTGTGAAGTCTAATTTATCTGATATTAAAATTGCCACTTAAAGTGGAAAGTGGAAATCTTATTAATACACAGGTCTCTTTCCTCTCACCCCTTTATGTTGTAATCATCTTACTATTACATCTACATACATTGAAACCCTTATCAGAAAATAGTACTACTTTGCTTTTGATTGTCAAATGTAGTTTAAATAACTCAGTAGAAAAAATAGTCTATTATATCTTCCCAATTATTTATCATTTTCATTGCCAATTTTTCATTCCTGAGTTTCCAAGTTTTCTTTTGGCATTTTTTTTTTTCTGAAGAACTTTATTTATAAATTCTTTGAAAGCAAGTTTGCAAGAAATAAAGTCTCAGTTTTCCTTCACCTTAGGATAGCTCTATTTCACCTTATTCTTGAATGATATTTTCACTGTATTTACATTTTTGAGCAGATAGTTCTCTTCTTCAGCACTTTAAAAATGTTGTTTTACCTCCCTCTGCCCTTCATAATTTATGAATAGAAATCCACAGTTAATAAAATTGTTGTTATTCCATAAGTAATGCATGCATCTTTTCTGGATGCTATCAATATTTTTCTATTATTCTTAAATGTTGGCATTTGTATCATGATGTGTTTGGTTCTTTTTAGTCTTTTTTTTCTCTCTTTTTCACATTGGTTAATTTCTGTTACTCTATTCTTCATCATCTCCAGCCTCCTATTGAGCCTATTTAGTGGATATTTAACTTGGGTTATAATTGTTTTAAGTTATAAAGTGGTTATCTGGTTCTTCTTTATATCTTCTGGTTCTTTGTTGTGGTTGCCTCTTTTCCATTTGTTTCGAGAATGTTTATGCTTACTTGTTGGGGCATATTTATAATAGCTGTTTTACAGCTTTTGTTAGATATGTCCAACATCTGCTTCATGATAGTATTGCCATCTGTTGTTTATTTCCTTGCAAATTGTGATTTTCTTCGTTCTTTGTATACTGAGTAATTTTGGGCTATATCCTGGATGTTTTGCATATTTCATTATGATAACCTGAGTCGTGTTTAAATCCTATTTAAAAGTCAAAAAATGTTGATGTTTTTGTTTTCATAAGCAATTGCCTCAGCTGAATTCAGGCCTGCCGTTCCAACAGCTTTTGGTTGGTTGTGGCTCAAGGATCAGTTTCATTTTCAAAAATTTCGCAAAGCTGTTTAATGTATTCCATGTGTTCAGCACCCAGTAGTGAGTCTGATATTTGAAGGACAGACTATTTTGCAGTTCAGTTCTCAATATCCACATATACCATTTAAGATCAGATACACATAAGCACATCTTGAGGAGGAGCCCAGGGATTCACACACAGCCCCTGAGGTTACTTTCCCAAGCTCCTGCCTCTCCACAAGCTTCTTGGTACATTTCAGCTTTCTTTTTATTCTTCAGCCAGTTATCCCACTCCACCACCCATTCCTGCAACTGCTCTCACAGATTAAGCCAAGCAGGAGGAGCAGACAAAAAGAAGAAAAGCAAAGAGGGTTTCCCCACCCTCCTGAGAGCACAGCTTCTTTGACAGGAGAGGAAGGCATCCCTCCTAGGTAGTTTTGGCTTCTAGGGACTCCTGTGGTGTCTGCTGTCTCGCCACCATGGGACTGCTTGGGAGCATGGGAGAACAGTGTAAAGAGAAAACGGGAAGTGAAAAATTTCATCACCCCTCTGAGTGTCCATAGGCACCTTGCCTAACTAGACGGTGCTCCTGGGGTTCTCTCTGTCTGTACTCAGGTGGACACTTTGGAGTTCCAGGATGTACTGAGTTCAGGGTGCAGGATTCCAGAGTGGGGAATTCAATGCCTGCAGGTGATATTGAATTCAGAATTCAATATTCAATACTTTGAATACTGACTTTTTTTTTCCAATCTGCCTGCTACTGTCTACTTTTCTGAATCATCAAATGACTGTTCCATGCATCCTGCCTGGGTTTTTTTTCTTTCTTTCTTTCTTTCTTCAGTGGGAGAGACAAGGTGGAGTGGGCTTACTCCATTTTACCCACAACCAGAACTGCCACATGTTTTGGTTTTAAGTTGTATTGTTGCACCACAGTAATGTGACGCAGTCTGTACACACAGACACACATGTGTGTGCACAAACACACACTGACTTCAAAGCTTCAGTCAGGTCTGCTAAAGACGCTGACATCCGGTAGGAATGACATTAAGGTGAATCCAGAAAGATGTCTATTTCCCTTGGACCGCTCACACGAAGGGTCGAGACATCCAAAACTCACTTTGAAGCTATTTTTATTTCCTAAAACCAAAAACTAAATCATTTTATGGCCATAATTAAAATATAACCCCCCAAATCCCTGATTGTAAAATCTATGGCCAAATCTGGGCACAGGCAAACACACAAAATGGTGACGGATTAACTGGAAAGTTATTTTGCTGCAATACAGAGCTGATTGGATTCAAGTCCGTGAGTATTACTTTCTTTCTTTACCAATTCAATTCACTAAAATGATATTGAATAAAAGAACAGTGTCAGACACTCCTTGAATTGGATGTTTTTGACCAGGTAACTTTGAAGAGCCACCTTCCCATGTGTCAAGGCATATCTAGGTCAAGAGGTGCCACCCAAGCATTCAATGTTTAAATGTGAGGACAGAAAGCAGGGCAGAGAACAGGGCACCATTTGTGCAGAGCACTCTTTGAAGCCGTCTCCAATCAAAGCCTCCTTTGCGTCCCAGGCACCTGCTTTTCATTTCCAGGACACTGCTTCTACCTTGGTCTAACGTAGCAAGTTAAAAGAGCCTGTCAGAAGAAATCTGGATTGGTTTCCAATCAGTTTACATCATGTTCAGGTGACATGACAAGTTTTATAATTAAATTTCCTTGACTCCTACCCCATCAGGTGCACCGTAGACACTTCTCACAGATGTGTTTTCACACACACAGTAGCAATGCGGTTGTAATGATAACACCTCTTTGGATGAGTGGGTGATGTTTACAAAGGGAATAATCTGATGTTCTAATTTGTCAGCATAGGCTAAATGGGAGAAAAAATAAACAATGCGTATTTGTTTCAACCGTTTGTCTATCGAGTATTCGCTGAACATCTAAGTGGCCCAAGGTCTCTCACGTAGGCACTGGGGTCTGTGTGTTGCAGAGTGATTTTTATCAGCTGAAACTTAGATGGACTGAAACACAGCTTTTGTCATCTTTCCTCAAACTAGCCTAGTTTCTATGTGGAGCTCTCACTCCACCACGCCGAATTAGAAACTTTAACCTTGGCAATTTAAGGTATACACAATCGAATTAGTATTTCTCATTAATTTCAACTGGAAACAAATCCTCTCATGGATTGTGGCTCACTCTTCCTTCTCCTTGGTGGTCCCCCATTGAGAACGGGAAAGGACTTAGTGATCCTATAATTTAAGGGGTGGAGAGAGATATCAAATCTCCAGTTTCCTTCTTTTGCCTGCTGGCATCAGTGAATCGTAAGTCAAATGACTGGTGCTGGGTAAACAGTTTCTCTTCCCTCTGCCTGGGCTGATGGTGGCAAACGTCCACCATCGCTTGCAGATTGCATGGCACCTGTTTATATCAACAGCACCCTTCTCCATGACCAGAAGGGACGTTTCGTTCTTCCCACATTTTCTCACGAGGAAAATACTTAAACATTGCTCCATTCCAACCTGGATTTGCAGGAGTTGAGACCCTTTCTGCCTGAACATGGCTGGTGGTAGAGTACCCATGGCTGCTCAGCCTCTTCCACAGGTCCTCTCCTTTGTAAGGCTTGCTTCCTATGCAGGCTTCACCCGGAACACTAGGAAAAGTCCTTTCTGTCTCAGATTTCCCCACACAATTTCTATCATTCTCTCTCCGAGGCCCACACCAGTGACTAACTCTGTTGCTTGGCAGCCCTACCTCCAGGGTGGCCTGTCTTCAAACCCTCTTGCCAGTGGCAGTTTATAACACACAATTATGCTCAGATCTTTCCAGCTGTTAGGCTTTTGGGACCCCACTTACCTTGTCTTAATTTTAACACTGATCCATTTCTTATTCGTGGCACTGGCGTTCAAAACTCATATGGTTTGGTTCTGTGCCCCCACCCCCAAATTTCATCTGGTGGCTCCCATAATTCCACGTGTTATGGGAGGGACTTGGCAAGAGATAATTGAATCATGGGCATGGGTTTTTCCCATGCTGTTCTCAAGATAGTGAATAAGTCTCATGAGATCTGATGGTTTTAAAAATGGGAGTCTCAGCAGGGTTCAGTGGCTCACGCCTGTAATCCCAGCACTTTTAAAGGCTGAGGCGGGTGGATCAAGTGGTCAAGAGATCGAGACCATCCTGGCTAACATGGTGAAACCTCGTCTCTACTGAAAATACAAAAATTACCTGGACACGGTGGCACCCACCTATAGTCCCAGCTATTTGGGAGGCTGAGGCAGGAGAATTGCTTGAACCTGGGAGGTGGAGGTTGCAATGACTCAAGATTGTGCCACTGAACTCCAGACTGATGACAGAGTGAGACTCCATCTCAAAAAAAAAAAAAAAGGAGTGGGGGAATCTCCCTGCACAAGCTCTCTCTCTTTTTGCCTGCCGCCATCCATGTAAGATGTGACTTGCTCCTCCTTGCCTTCCACCACGATTATGAGGCCTCTCCAGCCATTTGGAACGGTAAGTCCAATTAAACTTCTTTCTTTTGTAAATTGCCCAATCTCAGGTATGTCTTTATCAGCAGCATGAAAATGGACTAATACAAAGACTTATGTATCTGTTGTGTATTTCAAGGCCTTACCATGGGGAGAAAAAGTCAAATATCAGATTCTGTTTCTGCCTACAAGCAACCTCTGAAGCAACAGCCGTAGTTATGTAAGGGCCATTGGAACAAATCCATTGTCAAGGAAAGTTCCCTTGACAAATATTTTCAGATAAAATGAGACAAATCCTCCAAGAATATCAGTCCATTGGGTAAGCACATTAATTAGGGTAGGCGGAGCCATAGTAGCAACAGACCTGTCTGAATGCCAGTGGCTTAGAGATAAAGTGGGTCTTTGAAAATCACTCAAAGTCCTGGGTTTTTGCATAATCCAGTGGGAAAGCTCTCCTCTGGGGTCCTGGCTGATGGTTGTTCCATGTATTTTGCTCAAGACCACACCGTTACCCAGAGACGGGAAAGGGATGGCGTGCACACATGGGGTGTGTTCTGGGTCAGAACTATTCCATGAGCTATGACTCCGTCCTGCAGTCCCTCCTAACTGCAAAGGGATCTGGAAAGGATGGGCCACTGTGTATCCAAGAAGAGGAGTAAAGGGATTTTGGTGAATATCACTGTCACGGTTTGACTTTCTGGTCACCAAATATCCATTTGTCAAGTCCATCACATACAGAACACACTCCTCCACGGATAGGTTTTGGCCGTGTCCCCACCCACATCTCATCTGGAATTGTAGCTCCCACAATCCCCAAGTGTTTGCGAGGGACCTGGTGGGAGATAAGTGAATCAAGGAGGTAGTTTCCCCCACACTGTTCTCGTGGTAGTGAATAAGTCTCATGAGATCTGATGGTCTGATAAGCAGTTTCCCCTTTCTCTTGGTTCTCATGCTCTCTTGCCTGCCACCATGTAAGATGTGCCTTTCACTTCTGCCATGATTGTGAGGCCTTCCCAGCCATGTGGAACTGTGAGTCCATTAAACGCCTTTTTCTTTATCAATTACCCCGTCTTGGGTATGTCTTTATCATCAGGGTGAAAACGAACTAATATACCCACCTCACCAGGGGAGACGACCAAGGTCCCATCCAGCTCAGTGTTCAGGATTTCCAGAAGATGCCCAGTCCTCTTTCAGATCCAAATACGGATCCCCTCGGTCCAGGGACCTAGGAAGTAAAAAGAGAAGTGATGTGTCCCCCCATCACCCTGTCCAACATACACCCAACATGAAACACTAGAGCCAGGCCAGGATATCTGTGCACAGCAGGCCCTGGTCCATGCAATGATAGATTACCTGGAAGGCTAGGCCCAGCTCCCCTGCCCAATGTGAGAAGCTGTTCCATTAGGAAGTCCTCTGCCTGTCATTCCTCATGCCCCGACCTCATCTTCCGGAAGGTGCCCTATTGTCCACCACGATCTACAGCCACATCTACCCTGGGCACAGTCAATATCTCTCCCATGGGGACTGCACAGCTTGTCCAGCCCGCTTCCTACTGTGCAAGCTCAGGGAATCCAGAATCATTTTAATGCTCATACCATAAAAGCCTTCTGTAATACAGGTGTGTTGTTCCTCTAACAACAAAACTGAGGGGACTTAGTGGAATTGGCAAAAATCATTTCCAAGTGCCAATAATCATACCACAAGATTTTTGCTTCTTTTTCCCCCTGGACATAGTTAGTAAATATCCATTAGTTTTTAGTTTCTCTATTCCCATACTCTTCTCTCTCTGTGTCAATTTAATGGCAACTTCCTTGAGGCTATCCGAGGGAAAAAAAAAAAGAGGATTTGGTAAATAGACAGTATCCTTAATCTGTTCTTTGCTGCCTGGTTAACTTTTTTTTGGTTGAATTGAGAAGTCTTAATGGGATTTTGAAGCTCAATGCCTTTTCCATCTTGTTTCCTGCCATTTGGGATCCAGAAGCCCTTTTCCAACCTAAATTTTTGGATGATCTGTATCCCCTTTAATTTTTATTTGCAAACTATTTCATTCTTCCCCAAGCTTGCCTCTTTCTTGTAAATGTGGGCTGTGACAAGGAGCAAGCAGTTCACACATTCGTAGTCTGGCTCTTCCCTGCACAGCACAAGCCTCCACTGTGGCTGCCTCTGCTGCTCTACCCAGACGCATCTCTCCCGAATGTGGCATGTGAGAATATCCTGTGCTTATTACCGAATGCTAAGCCGATGCCATCTACTTTAAATTTTTGATGCTGCAGCATTGCACTTCAGTATACCAAGTTCTGTCATCATTGTGGTATGCTAGGAAGAGATTACAAATAGATCCTGAAATGTTAATGTCTTAAAAAATAAGAAAATGATTTCCTTTTCAATGAACACTTCTTTTTTTTTTTTTTTTGAGACGCAGTCTGGCTCTGTGGCCCAGGCTGGAGTGCAGTGGCCAGATCTCAGCTCACTGCAAGCTCCACCTCCCAGGTTGATGCCATTCTCCTGCCTCAGCCTCCCAAGTAGCTGGGACTACAGGCGTCTGCCACCTCGCCCGGCTAGTTTTTTGTATTTTTTAGTAGAGACGGGGTTTCACCGTGTTAGCCAGGATGGTTTCTCCTGACCTCGTGATCCGCCCGTCTCGGCCTCCCAAAGTGCTGGGATTACAGGCTTGAGCCACTGGGCCCGGCCTGAACACTTCTTGACTTGTCTCCAGGGTAGCAGTCAACTCTCTTCCACACGGTCCTCCAGGGATCCAGGCAGACAGTGGTTCTGCTTTCTCAATGTGTGGCTTTCCAGGTGCCCTGCATTTGCTAGGAGAGGAGAAGGTCGCGAAGAAGCATAGCGGCTGTTCCATGGCTCAGGCCGGGCAGGGTGTGCACCACTTCCTCTAACAATCCACTGGGTGGAAAACAGTCACATGGCCACCCCTGACCACAAGGGAACTGCAAAATGCAGTCAAGGGGGAGTGCGCAGGAAAAAGCAGACATGTGTTTTCCTGAACAGTTCAGTTTGTGCTACAGAGAGGATGCTAGGAAAAGATTTCTAAAGCCGCACTGTCTGAAGGCACATGCACACGGTCATCGCAGCACGCTGGGACCAGGGCCAGAGGCACTCGGCACTTCTTGGAAACTTTGGAAGGGAGGTGCATCTGTATTTCTACAGGAGAGAGGAGTGTGAGGTTGTGTGGACAGCGGGTGAGGACAGGATTCTGGGCAGAGGTAGTGGTGTAGGTAGAGGCTAAGCTTGCAAAACCGTGACAGTTGACAAAAATACAAATAAGTTGGGATGGCTGGGACACAGGTAGGTGGATAAAGGAGAATAAAGAGTGGGGGACGGGCCTGGGGAAGACAGTGGGGGAAGGTCCTGGGAAGAGGGGAGGAGGGGCCTGGGGAAAAAGAGCAGGGGAAGGGCTTGGGGGAGGGACAGCTAATGTAAATTTTCCAAGACCAGTGGCCAATCAGGCAAATTATGCTGAACCTAGAAAGAAACATGGATACAATTAAACCACAGTCCTCATTACCTCAGGCCCCAGTAACTGAAATTCAGATGACACAGGTGGGCTGGTGTGGGAGGAAAATGGTTGGTACTGTCTGGCTTGCGCCTGTCTGCTTTGATCTAATCCGGTTCCTTGAGGGACCCCACCCTGCTCTGCTAATGGGATTGTGCTTGCATGAGGATTTGTCCTTCTATGATCCCAGTTCCCTCAAAAAGGCCACACGTTGTCAGTGAAGAGGGACTTCAGAGTGGAAACAGGACAAACAGTGGGCTTTTAAAAATATGATTTTGAAAAACAAAAATAGGATTTACAAAACTCGCCCTCTAATTACCAGTGCGACATAGACGGGCGCGGGCACCTGCAGGGGGAGGGTGCCGCTTTCCTTCCTGTGGAGTCCATGCTGTCCCTCCAGTTAGGCCTGGATCCCTGCCTCCTGCCCAGGCTGGCTCCTGACCTTTCCTGGGCCACCTGGAGCTCAGGGCCTCGGAGAATCACAGCCCTCGCCAGAGTAGACACTGAGCACTTTTTAAAATGTATTTTTCTTTTTTGAGATAGAGTTTCGCTCTGTCGCCCAGGCTGGAGTGCAGTGGCACGATCTCAGCTCACTGCAACCTCTGCCTCCTGGGTTCCAGTGATTCTCCTGCCTCAGCCTCCCAGGTAGCTGGGATTATAGGCACACGCCACTATGCTCAGCTAATTTTTGTATTTTTAATAGAGACGGGGTTTTACCATGTTCACCAGGCTGGTCTCGAACTCCTGACCTCAGGTGATCCGCCTGCTTCCCAAAGTGCTAGGATTACAGGGGTGAGCCATGGCACCCGGCCTAAAAGATCTTTTCCTATCATTGGACTGTAAGTTCTGCGGCAGGGGTCGCCGTGAAACTAACACAAGCAAAAGACAGATAAAGGGTGTGCTTCTCAAGGTAATTCACCCCTTGGAGAATTATGGTGATGCTATAATTCAGTGAAAAGCTTTTCATGTCACAAAGACATCAAGAGTAAAACTGATCTATCTTTAATACAATTGAGAAAATAGAACAAAACTGTTTAAAGAGAGATTATGAGCCAACAAGAGAAAACCATGGAAAACAAATAAAAGGCTTCCAGAACCAAAGGCTATGTTAGAGGCAGTACAATTTGGTGGGTAAGCTGGGGAACTGACTCCAGTCAGATAGATGGTAGTTATGTCATCTGGACAAAGACAAAGGAAATACAAGACGTAACTGGTATTTTTGAAGAACTAACCAGAAAAAAAAAATATGTAGACATATAACAAAAGAAAGCTTTCCTGAAGTAATAAAATACTTGAAAGTGCAGATCAAAACAATATGCCATAGCCTAAGAGAGAAATAATAGAAAATAATCAACACTGCACAGATTCAGAAGAAGACATGAAAATCCAGGAAAATCATATGAGGATCTTTAAGGGAGGTTGGGAGGTGGAACTGAGTTTGGCCTTGGATTTCCTGTCAGCAACAGCCAAGAAAAGACACCCCAAACACAGGAGGGCAATTTGTATACAAAGGAAAGGAGGCAAATTATCATTTCACTGTAAAGATAAGAGACAGACATTCCCATATGCAAAAATACAGAGATAATCATACTCAAAAGTCCTTCTTGGGAAGAAAAATCCGTCTCACAAAGCGGGGAGGCTGAACGAACACAAATGGAGAAGCAGCATCCAATAACTAAGAATGAACACTGAAGCCATTAAATATTAAACTAAATGTAACTGTGAAAGCTGTCAGCTGGGTGGATTCCAAGCAGGAAGCACAGCTATTAATACAAACAAAATAAAAGTTATAGCATAATAGAAACAGGGCAAAGTGTAATTGTGCTAATTGTTCACTTTGATGGGAGAGGGTCAATTACTACCATACAAATTTTAAACACATACATAAAAATATGCAATGATTATATTTTCAACGGAGATGCCAAAACCTTTCAGTGGGAAGAGAATAGCCTTTCATCAATTCATGCTGGAACAACTAGATATGCCAAAGAATGGAGTTAAACTGCAAATGCACAACACATATAAAAATTAACTGAAAATTAATCATAAGTCTAATGAAAGACTTAAAACTACAGAAATTTTAGAAGAAAACATAAGAATGAGTCTTCGTGATCTTGGCGTAAGCAGTATTTTCTTGGATGTGACATCAAAAGCACACGCAGCAAAATTAAAAATAGATTGAACTTTATCAAAATTAAGATTTTGTACTTTTCATAATACTATCGAGAAAGTAAAAGAATCCACAGAAGGTAGGAAATATTGGCAAATAATATATCTGATAAGAGACATGCAACCAAAATATATAAAGAACTCTTACAACTCAATAATAAAAATATTTTTAAAAACTATATTTGAAAATTGGCAAAGGATTTGAAAAGTCATTTTCCAAAGAAGATATGCAAATAACCAACAAATACAGGGAAAGAGTCTAAACATAATTAGACTTTAGGAAAATGAAAGTCAAAACCACAATGAGATAGCACAAACACCCACCAGGATGACCATTACCAAAAGGACAAAAGCAACAACTGTTGGTGAGAATGTGGAGAAGTTGGAATCCTCGGACACTGTATATGAGAATGGAAAATGGTGAAGCCGCCGTTAAACCCAGTTCGACTGTTCCTCGAAATGTCAAACATAGAATTATCACATGATCTAGTGATTCCCCTACAAGAGGAATGGAAACATTTGTACACAAGAGTCTGTGCACTAATGTTTCCAGCAGCACTCTTCACAAAACCCAGAAGGTGGAAATGATGCAAACGTCTGTCAACAGATGAGTGGATAGGCCGGGCGCAGTGGCTCAAGCCTGTAATCCCAGCACTTTGGGAGGCCGAGACGGGCGGATCATGAGGTCAGGAGATCGAGACCATCCTGGCTAACACGGTGAAACCCCGTCTCTACCAAAAAATACAAAAAACTAGCCGGGCGAGGTGGCAGGCGCCTGTAGTCCCAGCTACTTGGGAGGCTGAGGCAGGAGAATGGCGTGAACCTGGGAGGCGGAGTTTGCAGTGAGCTGAGATCCGGCCACTGCGCTCCAGCCTGGGCAACAGAGCAAGACTCCGTCTCAAAAAAAAAAGAAAAAACAGATGAGTGGATAAATAAAATGTGGTGTAGTCAGACAATGGAATATTGCTTGGCCATGAAAGGGAATGAAACCAATATAGACTAGTGGATGAGCCTCCAAAATATTATGCAAAGGGAAGGAAGCCCTTCACAAAGGCTGTATATGTGTATGATTCCACTCGGATGAAATGCCCAGAATAAGCACATCTATAGAGACAGAAAATAGATTTGTGCTCACCAGGGGCTGGGGCCTGGGGGACATGGAGAGTTCAGGCGTGCAGGATTTTTTTTTTTTTTTTTTGAGGTGATAGAATATTCTAGAATTAGATCGTGGTGATGACTGCAGTATTTTATGGATATACTAAAATCACTGAATTGTATGCTTAAATGAGTGATGTTATAGCAAGCCAATTATATCTCAGTAGAATTGTCATAAAATATACAATAATTCCAACATCTTAATGCATTTTATACTAAATGTGTACACATTTTTGAAACTAGTAACTCTTATGAAGAAATCTTTATTTGAAACTCCTTAATTTCGTTAACTTCTCTTCATTTAATTTATATCTAATGTTTATATTCTTTACGCTTGACACTATTTGAAGCATTCTATGTTTATTAAATCCTTTACTTCCCACAACTATGAGGATCTACTATTATTATTATCCCCATTTTACAGAGTAGGAAACTGAGACTTGCTTAGGTTAATTTGCTCATATAAGGCTACACAGCTAATCTGTGGTAGCATCAGGATCTGAGTGTGAGCAGTCTTTCCTCTGAATCTTTCAGCCCATATTCTACGTTGCTTCTTCAAGTAAAATCGCGTTGAGTTCTTTTATTAAAAACTAGATAGGTTGGAGCCCATTTTCATTTTACAAGCCCATTTTATCTAGCTTCCACATTTATCTGCCAGTCTGTCAAGATATCCTTCAATCTTTACATATCCATAAAGGTAAGTCTGAAATAACCTTCTCTAAATATTAGCTATGGTTATTTCTGGGTTCTGAGAATTGCAAAATCTTTACTTTTTCTTTTGTCAGCTCTGAGTCACTTGGCTCTCTTATAATAAGCCTGTGCCATTTTTATAAATAATAAAAATCATTGTTCTTTTAAAATGGAGTTACCAATGGCAAGATGGGTAGACCTATAAATAGACAAATGGATGCATGAATATTCTAGATAGATCGATAATAGAGAGAGGTAGATCTCTATCATTTAGATTTAGATAGATAGATAGAGGTAGATAGACATAGAGATACATGGATGGATGGATGGGTAGATTGACAGAGAGAGAGAGAGGGAGAGAGAGATACATGGATGGATAGACAGATAAATAGAGATAGATGAATACGGATGGATAGATAGACATGGATGGATGAATAGATAGATAGATAGATAGATAGATAGATAGATAGATAGATAGATAGATAGATATTGGTAGATGGAGAGAGAGAGAGAGAAAGGCAAGAGGGAAGCTACAGTTAGATGCAGATGATGGATGCTGGCTGAGTCACAGATCCGCTGACCGAGAATCTGGGCTGAGAGCTGGGTGTGTGCAGGCTCTCCTGGGTGATTCTAATGCAGCAAGTCTGCTGATTGCTATTTGGAAACTTCTGATGTGTGGGATCCTGCTGGTAACCAGATGCCTGGAGACCGGGGTGTTAGTTTTCAATCCTCCACCTAGTCCTGTCTGAGATAAGACACTTTGCCTCAGGGATCTTCAGTTTCCCAACCATTATGAACCACAGTGTGCTGAGAATTAGGTCCCTTGTCAGTCTGTAGGAGCCTTTCCTTCTTCAGGGAGTGGTATGACAATGGCAACTGTATGTGACAGCACATTCTAGGTTGTTAATCTGTGTTCTTCTCTGGCGCATTGTTTTTAATGACTCCTTAATTAATACTTTATCTCAGAACTGCCTCAAACCCTTCATCCACATTGCTTCAGCGATGAGTCCACGTCCTTCTGTCCAGGCCCCCATCATTTCTATAGCCACTGAATGAAGTATTACCTCTTATAGTTGTGCAAGTTCAGTTCTGTTTGCTTTACTTTATAAATCTACACCCCTTCCTTCAAGAACCCCAGCCTTACCATGAATTCTTTCATTTATTTACTTATCCTTTCATTCATCCATTCTCCACTAATTCCAGGTATATCGTGGGCCAGTCATGATTTTAAAGGCTGGAGACATGAAGTATTCACCATAGTTCAGTTCTTGGTTGTCTACAGGAGCACAGGCTACCTGAGAACTGGGAAGAGGTACTGAGCAGCAGCCAGGTAAGCCGTGGGTCCATAAGTGACACTCTCATTCATTCAGTGAGTACAGCATCCCACAGAGCACACAAGGCTTTCCCCAAGAATCTCACAGCAGAGATAAAATTAACAAACCATGGAAGAAAAACAAAACTTCCTGCATTCATTCACTTATCCACTGCTGAGTAAGCTGGGCTAGGTGTCAGGTGAGCATGTTCACCGCTCTGCAGGAGCTCAGAGGCCACCTTGGGACTGATGTGAAGACAGTCATACATAAATAGAAGAGGAAGGAGGGAGATTTCCACCCAGCAGAGTCAGGAGGGTCTGAGTTAGGCTTAGACAGATCATGGAGAATTCAGTGAGTAATGAGGGGAAGGTATCCCATGGTGCAGGAATGGCACGGGTAAGTGGAGGTCTGGAATTGTTGGGCAACCTGGGAATTAGAAATAGTTCAACAAAATGTGGGGTTACCAGGTGAGAGGCGGGCAAGTCTGACGGCTGTGGAGGGCAGCAGGGTCAAGCAACAGGGCTGTGTTTTTGCCCTGAGGAGCCAGGGGCAGGCAACAGGGCTGTACTTTTGCGCTGAGGAGCTGTAATGTGCCCAAGGCAATGGCTGCCTGGAGCAGCACCTTACTCAGAGCACTCATGAGATCACACCTCCCTGGCCTTCAGGGGAGATGCACTGGGGACAGGGAGATCAGTGCAAATGGTGCCTCTGATGGCAAAGTGGGCCAGAACAGTTGTCTCTGGATTGGGAAGAGGGGCAGACAGAGCCAAGAAAGTAGGAGGTGGACGCTGCAGGATTTTGCGATTGGACAGGGCAGCTCAGTGAGAAGCAAGTGTCTGGCAGCGCTTTCAGAAGGACCATTTGTGAGGTCAGATGCATGGCAAGGATCCAGCAGAGCCTTTAGAAGAATATTCATGGCCAGGAGTGGTGGCTCATGCCTGCAATCCCAGCACTTTGGGAGGCCCAGGTGGGTGTATCACTTGAGGTCAGGAGTTCAAGACCAGCCTGGCCAACATGGTGAAACCCTGTCTTCTAAAAACACAAAAATCAGCCTGACGTGGTGGTGTACACCTGTAATCCCAGCTACTCAGGAGGTTGAGGCAGGAGAATCACTTGAACCCGGGAGGCAGAGGTTACAGTGTGCTGACACGGTGCCACTGTACTCCAGCCTGGGCAACACAGCAAGACTCCGTCTCAAAAAAAAAAAAAAAAAGAAGAAGAACCATTTGTGAGGTCATGTGCATGGTGATTTCACAAACTGAAAAGACAACCAGGAAGCAGAGCAAGGTTTGGGCAGTCTGGGCTGGGATGGAGACAGAAATATTGGGAGTGAGGGCTGGGCGCGGTGGCTCAAGCCTGTAATCCCAGCACTTTGGGAGGCTGA
>NW_012115244.1:2720989-2732873 GCF_000951035.1 Colobus angolensis palliatus | reverse complement strand
TCAGCTCACTGCAAGCTCCGCCTCCCGGGTTTACGCCATTCTCCTGGCTCAGCCTCCCGAGTAGCTGGGACTACAGGCGCCCACCAACTCGCCCGACTAGTTTTTTGTATTTTTTAGTAGATACGGGGTTTCACCGTATTAACCAGGATGGTCTCGATCTCCTG
Organism: Colobus angolensis palliatus; assembly: GCF_000951035.1. Taxonomy (NCBI): domain Eukaryota; kingdom Metazoa; phylum Chordata; class Mammalia; order Primates; family Cercopithecidae; genus Colobus; species Colobus angolensis. Next base: position 2,732,709 of record NW_012115244.1, on the reverse strand, counting down.
ACCTCATGATCCGCCCATCTATGGTTCTTACAGGGCCTCCCTCAATCACGAGCCCATGTCGGGACTCAGAGACCCAGCTCAGCCAAATGGTCAGGAAAGGCGCTTGCCTGCATCACACCAGCCTCCCGGGGCCAGGGGCTGTGATCTCCTTCTCCTTCACAGAGCAGCAGCTGAGCTCAAAATTAATCAATTACTCCTTCCTGGACGATCTCAGTTCTGTAAAGGCTTTGGGCATTTTTCTACTTACTACCTTATTTCCACACCTCGAGCCTGGACGGGAGGGTACGCTTTCTAGATGTGATTCCTATAAATAACGGTAGTAATGCCAACAATAAATACAGCTCACATCCCTTAGCAGGCACTGTGCGCCTCCCACGGACTGCTTTATTGGAACCGCTTCATTTAACCCTACAAATGGCCCTCTGTGGCATCAGCCCAGCCTTCCAGATGGAGAAAGTGACTTGCTCCAGCTTGCAAAGACAGGAGGAGAAGGTGGTGATGGTGGATTTTGAACCCCAGGTCTCCGAGTCCATACGTGGTCTTTCTTTGTTGAACATCAAATTGACATATAATACACACAGAAAAATGCCCATAGCCTAGGAGAATGTCTCTAAGAATTCTCATAAACAGAGCTCACTCCTGTAAACGATATTCAGATCAGAAAGCAACACATCACCAGCATGGGAGGAGCCCAGCTTAGGAGACCTTCGGGGCCCTGTCCACGCAGAGGCATCTGCCTAGGCTCCTGACTTGTAACTTGGTGTATTGCCTGTTTTAGGACTTTACACAAGTGTGTGATCATTTGGTGTGCACTATATCGCACAGTTGGCGTACTTCCCCCGGTGTTGTGTGTGAAGATCCATGCTGCTGCACTTTTTGTGTGTGACTGTAGATGGTAGAGTTTTCTTTGGTATGTAGTATTCCCTTGTGTGACCACATCACCCTGTATTCATTCGTTCCCTTGCCAGTGAGAACTGGAGCAGGTTCCAGATGTCTGCAACAGTGAGGAACGCTGCTAAGAAGAGGCAGCTCCGTGTTTTTTGTGGAAGCTGCATAGCCTTCCCGTGAGTGTCCACGCAGTCACTGGGAGCGCATGCCCAGTTGCAGGGAGGCTGCGGCGCCTTCCCCAGGGCGTTTCTCCCAATTGTCTCGCGTGCTCTCCATTCCGGTCCTTCACGGGCTCCTGAGTTACAAGAAGTGTGCAGCTTTCACTCCCTGGTGGCAAGTTCGTCCCCGGCCTGGCCCTCCCTGCTTTCTTTCCTGTGTCAGGAACCTGAACAGCCCTCAGCAGGGGAAGGAAGCAGGGTGTGGTTAACTGAACAAGCCAGGCGCTGCAGATATTACGCCTTTTCCTCTCTGTGCCTGAATCCGACACTGAAAGGAGGTTGCATTCCTCGAGTGGAAGCAAGAAAGGAAAATGGACTGGACGGGGGACGGGAGAAGCACCACGTCTATCCTGACACCCGTTGCGTAGACAACTCATTTAAGTCCAGTAACAGAGTCGTCAAAACCCAGTAGCCACAAACAACACACAAAGGGGGTTTCTCACAAGCCCGAAGTCAGCAGATCTTGGTGTGGCTTTTCTGGGTGGCCTGCTCTACACGTCCCGCGTGTTCCGTGAGGGACCCCGGCCCAGCCTGGGGACTGCATCTCAAGGCGCAGACAGAGATCCTGGGACAGGCAGTTCCCATCAAAACCTGTCCCAAGATCTGGGGGGCAGGGCTGTGAACATCCCAGTGGGCAAAGCCATTCCCAGGGATGGTTCTGGGTGGAGGTTAGCCCTGCCCTCCGTGGGAGGGTGCAGCAAAGTGAGTGCCGGTGGTATAAATACAGGGTGGTGGGGAAAGGGCTGGGGACAGTTTCTCGACGTGCCACACAGCCTCAAATGTGGGAGCATCATGAGAACATATGCTCTCGTTTCCTGACTGCGCCGTGGCAAGGAGGGGAATTGCTCACTGAGGAGTGCTAATTAGGGAAATGGAGAAGATTATAACGGGGTGAGGCTGACGATGCAGGAGGACACCCGGTTGAGTGAGAAAGGCCCCATTCATGGTACTCACTGGGAAGAGAGCTTGAGAGCAGGCAGGGGGCCAAGGGGGGACATGTAAGGAGAAGGCCATGGCACAGGGCTCGCCTGGCTGCAAAAGTTCCCTCTGTAACCCGGAAGGCTGAGCCTGTTGAAGAAAACACATTCCCTATTAAAAATCACACACCTTCCTCAATTTGCATTTCTGCAGTGTGTTTCATCCCCGGACATCAAAGACCCTGGCTCACCATCTTCCCTGCGGGGTTCAAATGGAAAAAGTCGTATCACAAGCTTCTTTCACATCTAATTACGGGGGCTGAATGCAGGGTTGCCTGGCCTGAAAGCAAAGAGGCCCCTCTCCTCCCACCTGCTCCGTGGGGGCACACGTCTGCGGGATACCTTGGGGCGAATTCAAAAGCAAGGGAAGATTTCAGCAAAATGTTGACAGAGCATCAGGATCTACAAAGCACTGAGCTCACTAGGACAGCAGGAAAGCAACCGGGGCATGGTGGTCACTTTTTTTTATTTTTATTTTTTATTATACTTTTAAGTTCTAGGGTACATGTGCACAACGTGCAGGTTTGTTACATATGTATACATGTGCCATGTTGGTGTGCCGCACCCATGAACTCGTCATTGACATTAGATATATCTCCTAATGCTATCCTTCCCCCTCCCCCCACCCCACCACAGGCCCCGGTGTGTGATGTTCCCCTTCCTGTGTCCAAGTGATCTCATTGTTCAATTCACACCTATGAGTGAGAACATGCAGAGTTTGGTTTTCTGTCCTTGCGATAGTTTGCTCAGAATGATGGTTTCCAGCTTCATCCATGTCCCTACAAAGGACATGAACTCATCCTTTTTTATGCTGGTCACTTTTTTGAGAGGGAAGAAGAGGTGGCTTGTTGTGCTGTGTCGTTAGTCCTGGAGCCTGGAGACAAGTGAGCCAGTGCAGCCCATGGTGCAGAGCCCAGCTACACACTCACAGGGGAAAAGGGCAAGGGATAAGGGGAAGGGGACGTGGAACTGGCTGAGCTACCTGCCTCTGCCTGAAGTCACAGCCTTCATATAAAAGTGAACACCCTCTAGGTCTGGCTTGATCAATCCCGTCACATAGATGCATCACCGGAGGCCTGAGATGTTGAGTTACTTGAAGGAGATGCAGTCCCTCAATGGTGTAGCTGGCTTGGAACCTCAGGTGTGGATCTGTCCTTACAATGGGGCTTTCTCCACCATCTCAGACCCAGGAGGCTCCCGTGGGTCCTATGAGCTGACCTGGTTAGCACGTGGCATCTGGCTACCACAGGACACTCAGTTGCACTTCCACTTTTCCCTATGGGAGCAAGAGGAGAAGGGCTGAGCCCAGAACAGGGGAGGGGATTAGAGTTCTCCGTGGTGACTCAATGGGGTCATGTGGGAGGTGCTGGGCAGACTTTTGCTGAGCATCTACAGGTGATTCTACTGCTTTGGGGGGCAAGAAAGGGAGAGCACGTGTCTGACTTGTCTCAGGCTGCAGGTGCTGCGAGGACAAGCCACAGTGGCTCTGGTCTCTGTGATCACAGTGACTGCCCCAGATGCATTCCTGGCGTGGTCTTATCCAATGGCTGTGAGCTACGGCCACAGAGAGGAGCCAATAGGAGAAAGTTTCTGACCCTGCCAAGTTGAGCAAATGCAGAAATTCACTAATGAGCAGGCAGCCTTCTCCCTGTGGTGAGCAGGGGGTACATGAGCCCCCACTGTCACTGTGGTCAGGAGCTCTGAGCCTGCCTCCGGATCCTCTGGTGGACAGTGTGATGGCCTCACAGTCATACTGTGGCCCGAGAGCAGTCGGCATCATCTGTCTTAGTCCATTTGGGCTGCTGAACAAGATACCATGGACTGGGTGTCTTAGAAACAACAGAAATGTATTTCTCATGGTAATTCAGCTCTGAAGGCTGTAAGTCTGAGATCAGGATGTGGGACCTCCCAGGTCCCACCTCCTAACTCTGTCATGCTGGGGTTTCAGCCTCTGAATTTTGGGGGGGACACAGACATTCAGTCCATCGCTCTGTGCATCCTGAAGGAGGATTCGAGGGCCTCTTGAGGATGTGCCCTGGATGATCCATGGAAGCCTGGTGTCCACTTTGTCCACTACACCACCATTAAAAGGACTGAAAAGCCTCTGGTCTCTGCCTCCAAATGAATCCTGGACGTGTATCCTCTGTGGTGTCACCTAAGAGCAAAGAGGAAGGTAAAGGGTCAGGTCGTGAGTGCTGGCGTCTCCCATAAGAGTGGGGAAAGAGAGAACTGACCTTGGACCTGTGGAAGCTGTCAGTGCTGTGGCCCTATGACAGGAGACTACTGAGTCAACTTTTGAAAATGGCTCATTTGCCTTTTCCGGACCAACATGCCACCTCGTCACCAGTTCGTGATGTGGCAGTCCACAGCTTCCAGCTAAAATGCTTGTGAATGAACAATAGAAAAACAAAGGTGGGAAACCGGCAACACTGAAAACTAAGGTGGACATTCACACTCCTGATAGAATCAGAGAAGAACTCCCAATAACCAACTAGGACTGGAGGTAGGCAACAGCTGGTGGCCTTCACTTGCTTTCTCTGGAGATAATATGACAGCCATATGGGGTAGAGAGGAACAAGCGTCCTCCCTCCATAGATGCATCTCATGCTCCAACATAAGGTCTGCCCAACCAACACTCCTGAAAGTCCTCCTTTTCCTTGGTTGTGCTTTCTGAGGCAGGCAGGAGGGTAGATCCTGTTCCTATGTCCCCACACTCTGCCACCACTAGAAAACATCCGTGGAAGGACTCCAACTCCCAGCAAATCACCCTGTAAAGCCTCCACAACAAGGCCCTCCAAGCAGAAGTCTAGATAGGAAGACTACAGAAAGCACAGGCTGGCTACTGGCTACAGATTTTCAAGTATCACAAATGTTTGATGTGTCAGAGAACCAAGCATTGGGCAATGAAAAAATCAGATATTCAAACATCCACCTATCCTTCCATTGAATATTCATTCATTCATCAATCCATCCATCCATCATTCATTCATCTATCATTCATCCATCCAGCCATTATGCATTCATCCATCATCCATTCATCCATTCATGCATCCATCATCCATTCACCATTCATTTATTCACCTGTCATCCATCCATCTAACCATCATTCATTCACCCATCATCCATTCATACATCCATCATCCACCCATCCATTCATCCATTCATTCATCCATCATCCATCCATCCATCTAGCCATCATTCATTCATCCATAATCCACTAATCCATTCATGCATGCATAATCTACCCATCCATTCATCCATCCAGGCATCCATGCATTCATCATCCACCCACCTATCCATCCACCCATTCATCTATCCATCCATCCATTATTCATTCATCCATCCACCCCCATCCATCCAGCCAGCCATCATTCATGCATTCATTCATTCATTCATCATTCGTTTATCCATCCACCACCTATCTACTCATATAACTGTCATTCATTCATCCATCCATTCATTCATCCATCACTCATTCGTTCTTCCATCCCTCTGTACATCTACTCATTCAGCCAGCAAATACTCTCAATGGACCCACATGTGATGGACACTCTTCTTAGCAGTTGGGTGGCAACAGAGAATAAACAAACAGAACTTCTTTACTTGACATACAGAATTTGTATCACAGTGTGTAGAAATAAAATAAGTAAATAAATGAGTAAACACGAAGGATGTTAGATTAAAAACCTACGAAGCAGTAAAAAAAGTGTGGGGAGCAGAACGTTTCCCTAGTGAGGACACTGAGATTTTAATAGCGCTTTTAGTCAGCACACAGCTTCCTCAAAAGGGGACGGAGGTGAGGGAGTGAGCAGCGGGAAGGACAGCCCAGACAGGGCTGCAAGCACAGATGTCTGATTCCGTGCTGGGCAAGGGAGTGAGGAGCCCAGTATGACCAGAGTAGAGTCAGGCTTGGAAGTGCATCTGATAAGAAACAAAAGAGGGCAAAGAAGCCAGGGGTGAGGGGGTGGGATTTGGAGCAGGCAGGTGGTGTGATCTGCTGTATGTTTTCCAAGATTCCTTTGGCCCTGAATGGGGGCTTGTGAGGTAGAGTGATCATGATAAGAAGTCATGTTTGTCTTCTCTGCTACCAACAAAATCTCACAAAGCCTCTGACCCTGCGATGATGGGTAGCGCTCCAGAGGATTGGATAGAACGGAGCACGCAGCCCCCACCATCTCTTGCCTGAGTCACTAATATTCCTTAAAACACAAACGACCCTGCTCCTTGCCGTTTCCTACACAGGAGACAATGCCTGATAAGGTTAGTGGCCATGCCTCTGTAGTCGATGGCCACGTGGACTGTTTCTTCCTCCCTAAGCTGGGTGTGACTCTTGATGGAACCCTGTCTTCTGCCCTAACCTGCTTTCTTGTGGTGTCCAGCAAGTCTGATGTGATTCTGCACATATGGTGCCTCTACCGCCCGGATATAAACTGTCAGTTGAAACACGATTTCGGGGCAGTTGGACAGAACCTTTCTGAAAGGCTCCTCCCAGGCTGTGGTCCTCAGGCTACAGTCCTCAGCAAGAATTCTGAATAAAGCTCACTTTAATTCTTTAAGAGCTCCTCTTATTTTTTTCTTTACTCAGCTGACTACAGTGGGGCAATTAAGGAGAAGGAAAGCAGACAGAAACAACTGTGATAGGAGGAGAATGATGGTGCTTGGACCAGCCTGGGGTCAGGGGAGGAAGAGGAATTGGCTGGATTCTGTGCTAACTTTGAAGGGATTACCAGCCTGATTTGGTTCCAATCAGCTACTGGATGACAGGGTGAGGGGTGAAAGAAAGCAATGCTCAGAAGAGCCAGGTGAGCTCCCACCTCCATCCCGAGCACCTGGAAGGATGGAGTTCCTGTTTGCTGGGTTGGAGAAGATGGTGCAGAAGAGCCAGGTGGGCCCCCACCTCCATTCCGAGCACCTGGAAGGATGGAGTTCCCATTTGCTGGGTTGGAGAAGATGGTGCAGAAGAGCCAGGTGAGCTCCCACCTCCGTCCCGAGCACCTGGAAGGATGGATTTCCTGTTTGCTGGGTTGGGGAAGATGGTGCAGAAGAGCCTCCCACCTCCGTCCCGAGCACCTGGAAGGATGGAGTTCCCATTTGCTGGGTTGGGTAAGATGGTGCAGAAGAGCCAGGTGGGCCCCCACCTCCGTCCCGAGCACCTGGAAGGATGGGGTTCCCGTTTGCTGGGTTGGGGAAGATGGTGCAGAAACAGGCTGGAAGTGGGAGGATGGGGAATTTGGTCTTGGATGTATTGGTCCAGCACAGTGCACCAGGCGATTCAGGTCACCCACCAGATGGTATCCTAGGAGTCAAATACACCAATCGGCCCTGAGAGCAAGCAAAACATGTACTCAGAGAGAACATTTGTAGGTGAGGATAACCCAAAATTTCCATCTAGAGACGTACAGTATCTATACAACAAAGAAAAAGGATATTTCCTCGGAGAGAGTGACCAGGGTTCTACTGTTGAATGCAATTCACCAAAAGAAAGGATGAACACTGTAGATGATGCTTTTATGAGGAGCAGCCTTGAGAAAAGAACACAGCAAGATGGGAATGGCTGGTCACAGAGGGCTCCGGGGGCGTCCGAGATTCTGCCTGCCCCTTCACTCCAGGCAGCTCTGCTTGACAAGTCTACAAAGGGGTGGCAGTGCTGGCCTCTCAGATGACGAAGGCAGGAGCAAGGTCAGCAGTGCATCACAAGGCCTCGTTCCTGACAAGAGCCCCTCATTGCCTGGAGGAAAAAGAGGAATAAAGGAGGCCTAGGTTAGTAAAGACATAGCTACATGGCTGAGTAGGTCTCTGGGACCTTGTAAAACAATGGAAATCAATGAACATGTCAGGAGTAATGAAGACACCTGGCACCAACAGCGAAGGTAGGAGGGAGTCAAAGTTGCTGTTGTCTAACACTCAAGGCGTTTGATGAGGAGGACAGATGTGCTACTTAAGGTCACACTCTGCTAAGCCTAAAAATGGTGAAAAATTAAGGACAAATATTAAAACATTAAACATGTAACATATAATTTTCAAATCATAAACAGAAAGTAGGAAAATAAAAACAATTCAGTAAAACCAACACAAAGAAGAAAGAACAAATGAAAACAAACAAATGAAGAAACATGGCAAATAGAGAGGACAGAATCGACAGGTAGAAATGAACTCCAAGATTTCAGTAATCTAAGATTCGTTGAAAAGGATTGAACTCACTAGTTAAAATATAAAGTCCCATATATCAAAAAGGTAAATGCACAAAAACAAATAAAACACCCCAAAATAGACCAGCACGTGTGCTGTTTGCAAACACTTGGAAGCCACCTGGGACGTGGTGACGTGAAAAGTTTGGCAGAGTGGGGAGAGAAATCGTTCATACCAGGCCAGTAACAAAAACTAAAGCTCCAAATGAGCTGGTGCAAATATACTGATATATGAAATAAAACCTAAGGCAAAAAGCATTATTATGAATAAAGAGGGCTAGTTTAGAACGATTGAAGGACTAACTCATGAGAATAAAACACCAGTAATGAGTAAGTATGCACTTAATAACATGTCCTTGAAATAAATGTAGCAGATCCGTATGGAGTCATAAGAAAATTCTGCAACACACACATATGCACTCACACACACACATATACACACTCATGGTGGACCTTAATGCATTGCTAAGTAACTGATGCATCAAGCCGAATAAACATCCATATGCACAGGGAACAGAGATAGACTCCTTAACTCCTGCCTGCTTTTGTAAATAAAGTTTTATTGGAACACAGCTGCACTCACTTGTTTATTTCTTTATTGCCTGTGGCTGCTGTTTAGCTCGAGTGGAAGAGTGGAGAAGTTGTCACAGAGACCATCTGGCCCAAAAAGCCAAAAATAATTTACTACTGACCCTTTACAGAAAAAGTTTGCCAATCCCTAACATGGAAGCTTTCAAAAGCATAGTGAGTGTTCTTGATCAAACAAACATAAATAGAACTACAGTCATGCGTCACTTACCAAGGGGGACAGGCTCTGAGTCATGAGTCATTAGCCAATTTTGTTGTTGTGTGGACATGAGCGTGTGCCTGGACTAACCTAGGTGGTCTACCTTACTGCACACTGGGGCTATGTGGTAGGGTCTGTCACTCCTGGGCTAATGCACCTGTGCAGCATGCGACTCTACTGCGTGCTGCAGGCAATGGAAACACAGTGGTGTTGTGTATCTAAGCCTCTCTAATCTGTGTATCTAAGCCTCTCTAAATGTAGACAAGGCACACCAAAAATACAGCATTATAATTTTATGGGACTACCCTTGTAATCCAATCTGGTGGTGACCTAGAAGTCTAGGTGACACATGACTGCATACCTACCCCAGTTAAGTAAAATATCCTTCTCTCAAGAGCACATTACAAAACTTGACCACATTCCAAATCACAAAGTAAGTCTCAAAACTATTGAAAAAATATCAATATCACACAGATCATGTTCTCTGACTGCAATTTGATAAAAATTCATTTCTAAATGATTTGTGGTTAAAAGGAGATAAGCAAATGGAAAAGAACAGATTTGAAACCAAAAATTAATGAAAATGCTACTTATCACAACGTGTGTGATGTGGTGAAGGCAGTACTTAAAATAAAATTTATACCTTCAAAATGACTATGTTTGACAAGGGAGAGATATGATAAAAATTAATGACTGAAACGTCCTACTCAAAAAAATTACAAAAAGAACAAGATGAAGCGAAAGAAAGTAGAAAGAAAAAAATAAATAAGTAGACATGAGTAAAACATGGGTCTTGGGCATAAGTTAGGGCGGGCACAGAAGCAAACGGTGGAAGTTTCCAGGGCGGACGTCCTCAGACCCAGGGGCTTATTCCATCACCTCTGCCCCCTCACTGGGAAGATTGTGTCTCAGCATAGGAAAGTCTTTTAGGTTTTATGAAGGGGAACTTTCCATTGTTTGACAAAGGCTGTGACTCTAAACTGGAGGAGGGACTGAGTTCTGCTTGCCCCACAAAACCCTACTTTAATATGTTGAATTTTGTCTCCAAAAAAATGGTATGTTGAAGTCCTAACCCCAAGTACTGCAGAATGTGACATTATTTGGAAACAGGATCTTTTGTAGAGGAAATGAAGTTAAAATGAGATCCTTAAGATGGGACTTCATCCAACGTGACAGCTGTCCTTAGAAAATATGAAATGTGCACAAGCACAGAGGGATGAAGGATCGGAGCGACATCTCTCTATGCCAAGGAACACCAAAGGTGCCGACAAACCATCGGAAACTAGGAAGAGGCAAGGAAGACACTTTCCCTATAGGCTTCAGAGTGGCAGTGGCCCTGTGGGCACCTCGATTCTTGATTCCCAGCCTCCAGATCTGCAAGGCAGTCAGTTTGTGTTGCTCCAAGCCACCGAGTTAGTCATACTTGGTTTCAGCAGCCCTGATAAATGCACCTGCTGAAGATGTAACTTCATTTGGTCATTGCCAGGCCTGGGCAGGCAGTGCTAGGTCTGCTGTCGTCAAGAGGCATCTTCTTTCCTGCTGTTTGTAGTCACTCCAGGGCCCAGGTAGGAAACTGGGGAAGCCAAACCCATCCTCCCACTTGCCTTTCCCTGCTTTATGTCTCTGTGTTGCTCATCGCTCTCTAAGGAACAGTTTTACTTATTTCCATGGTCGACTGTTCCACTGTCTCCTCTCCTGCAGAGTGAGCTATGGGAAAGTGGGATTGCCTGTCTCGCTCCCCACCAAATCTCCACTGCAGCCCACGGAGCCTGAAGCTGCTGAGAGCTCCACGTTTGTTGAATGAATAATAAGATGAAGGAAATGACACAGTTTTAAATCCATATTTTTATTTTGACCTAGAATACAAGCATCATGAAGATCACATAACCCAATAAATGTTCAAAATTAGCTAAGAGAACTTATCACAAAACATATTGAGAAAGCACGCCATATACCAGATACCTGCTACAAAGCCACTGTCATTATTAAAATATCTCAAATGGCATAAAAATAGACACAGAGAGATGAGCAGACTAGAATAGGGTTCAGAAATAAAACGCAATATCTTGAGGGATTTAATATAAAACCAAGGAACTCTTTTAATTCAGTGTGAAAATGATGGTTTATCATCCTAATTAAAAAAAAAAAACAAAGCTGAACTCCCACTTCACACCATACACAAAAATAAATTACAATGAGAAGAGAAAATTTTTAGAATAAAATTTTGAAAACTACAGTTATACTTTTTTGTGTGTTAGGGATACATTTATAAATTAATTTTATGTAATGCCTCTCCCTTCCAAAAAATATCTAACAATGAAATGAATTTTCCTGTGGGAGAAAGAAAGAAAGAAAGAAAGAGAGAGAGAGAGAGAGAGAAAGAAAGAAAGGAAGGAAGGAAGGAGGGAAGGAAGGAAGGAAGGAAGGAAGGAAGGAAGGAAGGAAATTAATTTTATGTAATGCCTCTCCCTTCCAAAAAATATCTAACAATGAAATGAATTTTCCTGTGGGAGAAAGAAAGAAAGAAAGAAAGAAAAGAAGGAAGGAAGGAAGAAAAAGAGAGAAAAAAGAAAAGGAAAGAAAGAAAATAGATGTACAAGTATACGTACTATATAATTTCATTTATATAAAATACAACAATCAAATAAAACTGAGATTCTGT
>NW_012115244.1:2690187-2720729 GCF_000951035.1 Colobus angolensis palliatus | reverse complement strand
AAGAAAGAAAGAAGGAAGGAAGGAAGGAAGGAAGGAAGGAAGAAAGAAAGAAGGAAAGAAAGAAAGAAAGAAAGAAAGAAAGAAAGAAAGAAAGAAAGAGAAAGAGAAAGAAAGAGAGAGAGAGAGGGAGGGAGGGAGGGAGGGAGGGAGAAAGGCCTATTGATGTGTTATATTTTATTGGGAGGGTGCAGAAAGATAGAAGTGCATGGATTTCCCCATCTCCCAATTCTCCCATTCCTGCTCAAGGATAAAATGTTAGGAGTTTCAGAACTCTCTCTCTCAGATTGCAGCCCTCAGGATGGGCTAAGACCCATCCTCCCAGCAGGGTTGAGTCTTGAGGCATTGTCTACTCAGGCTGCCTGTTAACACCAGGGAAGAGGAGCCAGTTGTGCTCAACCCACCCCTGCCTCTCTTGTCCTTTCGGGATGCCTGTTCTCCATCTGCTCTTGGCCAGATGTAAGCTCAGAAATCAGTGCAGGGGAGCACTAGCAGGTCAGGAGGTCCCAGCCTCAGTGGCATCTGCAGCCAGCTCTCAGTCTTCTCAGATGCCTGCAGACACACGGCTCACTCCTCACCACTCCTTCTCCCCCACAGGACTGTCACACCAGAGTCAGAGGACGCATCTTTCAGTGGCTTCTTTGAGAAGTGTGAGGTTTTATTTATAATTAGCTCAACTCCTCTTTCCTTTTAGAGAGAAAATATTGGCAGTTCTACAAATCAATATCTGTTCCTTTCTAGATTGTGTTGATCAGCACCAAATTATCTCAGTTTAGTGACACATAGTTTGATAAAGGACACTTACCCCCCAAGCCCCAAGCACGTCAATATGACCTTAGCTTTGATTTTTCCAGTGGAAGAAGTCCAGCAGCATTCTGTGGAATAAATTTACCGTGTCTAATCCCATAAATTCCTTTACCTTTCTCATCCTGCAGGGAGCTATAGCACCATGAACAGAATTTTTAAATTATATTAACACAATTAAATGGGATATTTCTTAAAGTCCTTGTAACCTTTTCTTTTCACAGTCAAGTTCCCTAAAATAATTTCAGCAATTTTTTTTCCAACGTATTAAAAAATCACAGTAAATAATAAAACACGAACCCATGGACTCACTCTCAGATTTCCATGATGCTATCATTTTGCCATAATTACTTCAGGTTGGAAAGGAGAATTCTACTAAACACATCCCTCAATCTCCACCCACATTGTGACTCATGTCAGAGAAGATGGGATCCAGAGAGCGAGAACCAAAATGGCAGCTTTATTATCATAAAAGCTGGACTAGAGGACACTGCTGTAATAGGTGACCACATAAACGGGCTTGCTAATGCTCCTGGGATTGATCATGGTATATCCATAAGATAGAATATCACTTGACCATAAGAATGAACGACGTGCTGACACATGATACACATGGATAAATCTTGAACACATTGTACTCAGTGACAGAAGCCAGTCACGAAAGGCTGGATTCTATTTGTATGAAATGTCCAGAATATGTCAACCTGGACAGACAGAAGCTAGATGGGTTGCCCAGACCCTGGTTGTTTGAGGGTGATGTCAGAGTGAGTGTTAATGAGTACAAGGTTTCTTTTCGAGGTGATGAAAATGCTCTAAAGTTAGATAGTGGAGTGGTTACACAACTCTGTGAATATACTAAAATCCACCGGATTACATGCCTTAAAGAGATGATTTTTTTGTTATGTGAATTGTGTCTCTATAAAGCTGTTATAAAAAGGTTTATGGCTAAATTATTCAAGCTAGCTCATGTGTCATTCAGAAGCAGAAATATACATATATATGGCAATTAAAATGCCCATACAAATAAATATAGTTACTTAAAGGCAATTCATACTAGAATAGAAATGGGTTATGTTACTTCTAAATTCTGGGAATGGTAAAATAGCTTATACTGAACTAATCTTTCCATGAATGGAATTGTAAACTCCAGGTCAATTGCAAAGACAAATATCTAGGTCATTATAAAGATGACTGCCTGAAGGCACTGGGATGTGCAACCCAAAGTAAGCAGAGATTGGATGTATCTGCTGCCAACCAAACGGAGAAAACACAGTGTGTTACTGGGTGATCAAGACATTCAACTGCATGAAGTTAAAATATTAATATTTTTCTTTTCATGACTTCTTTAAAGAAATGTACACTTAAAGCAAAAGTAATAATTAATTTTGGTGTTTATATCATATACGAAAGAAAAATATGGAACAGCAAGAGCACAACAGGCAGTCAGGGGAAGGAGACGGCTCTGACATTGTATGCAAAAAGTATATTATTTACTCAAGATGAATCATGATGCATTAGGGATGAGTATTGTGGATCTCTTGAGCAAGCACTGAAGGAAAAATTGAAGAGGTATAGGTAAAAATCCAACCAAGGTTATAGAATGGAATACTAAAAAATACTTGACTCAGCCAAAATAAAGCAGGGAAGAAAGGGAAAAGAACCAAAGTGCATGGGAGAATAGAGAAAACAAGTAGCAAAGTGGTACACTTAATCCCAAACCTATCTACAATTACATTAAACGTAAATGGATCAAACAGAGCAATTATAAATCACAGGTTCTCAGGCTAGATTAAAAATGAAAGATTCAACTACATCCTGTCTATGAGAGGGACGTTTTAAACAGAAAAACACAAATAAGGTGAAAGTAAAGGATTAAAAAAGATATGGCATGCAAGCAAGAAGCAAAAGAAACTTGGGTGGCTATACCAGACATAGTAAAGTTCAAGGAAAAGTGTTATACAGGTAAAGAGGGCCATTTTGTAGTGATAATTGGAAAAATCCATCAAGAAGTTGAAAAACACAAACTAAAACTTAATGTATATAATATCTAATAATGGAACTTCCAAAATACATGAAGCAAAAATTGACAGAACTAATGGGAGAAAAAACTCCCTAATAATATAGTTGGAAACTATAATACCTCTCTCTCAGCAATTGATAGAAGAACAAGACAAAAACCAGTGAGGATATAAAAGATCTGAAGAACACAATTAACCACCTGGACCTAGCTGATAATCATAGAACATATGCCCAACAAATGAAGAACACACTTTCTTTTCCAGTATAGATGATACGTTCACCAAGATAATCACAATGTAGGACAATAAAACAAGTCACAATACATTTAAACAGAATCAAATCATACAAAGTATTTATTTGAAGCAAATGGAATTAAGTTAAAAATGTGTAAAGATGATCTACCTATAAAAAGTAACAATTTTCCCTATTGACCTATAAATGGAGAGAAATCACAATCAAAATTCCAGCAATTTAAAAAAATTGATATTGACAAATTGAAACCAAAATATGTGCAGAAACATGAAGATATTAGTATAGCTGGTGCAATTTTGAAAAAGAAAAATTTAGGGTTATCATACCACCTTATTTCAAAATTTAATGCAATGATAATGGTCAAGACAGTGTGGGACAGTCTCAAGTCAAGACGAGTGGATGAACTGAGCAGAATGGAAACCAGAAATAGACAATGTGATCTGTGAATTGATTTCTGGCAAAGGTGCTATTTTAAACTTTCATTTCCATCATTACTTCTAACATAGCTGCAACTAATTTTGGTATTTATTGAGAGATAAGATGACAAAATTTCCTCCCCCTCCCAAGCACAAATCAAATATCCCAGAGCATTTCAATGTAAAATTCAAATTTTCGCAAAAAAGTGTGTATTTAATTTTAATGCATTATTTTTTCTCATTAAAGAAATAAATGTTTACATTTAAAACTGTAAGAGAATGATGAAGATACCAACATCATCTGAATTTGTGAAGTTATATGATATATCGTGACACAGGCATATTGTTCATCCATGTCCCATTGCTGTGGGTTGGAAGGGATGGGGTCGAAACTGCTCACTCCATGAAGACACTCAAGGCAAGTGTCTCTCTTCTTGTGACTCTGCTATCCCAGGGTCTTGGTGTCCTCATCTGGCTGGCAAAAGGGGGGAACAAAGAAGTAGCATAGGACCTCAAGATTGGTTTATTCAGGGCCAGACCTAAAAGCAACACACATCACTCTGCCACAGTCCACTGGCCAGAACTCAGTCACACACTCTGCTCATCAAAAGTGAGGCTGGGAAATGCAGGCTGACTGTGGGGCTGGAAGGACATGGAAGGGCCCAGTGGACTCATGGCACGCACCCAAGCGCTGCATATTGTGAGAGCTTTCTCTGTGCCAGGCTCTGCTTGTGAACAAGAGCCCTCTGAGACAGCGATGGGAACCACCTGCATCACAGAAACACAAGCTCTGGTGATGATGAAGCCAGGTCAGCAGTGTGCAGATGAAGGCAGTGAGGTGGACTCAGGAGACATTGAGCAGGACTTGGGGATTAACTAGACTGGGAAGGGAACGGCACAGTGAAGGAGAAGAAAGTCCCCTAGAGACCTACACCTCTTAATGCTGAAGGCCTGAGCTGGAGGTGAAACTACAGATTGAACTGGGGCCATACCAGGGAAACACAGGTGGGTGGACTGCTGCCCTGAGCAATTGAGACTGAGCTGAGTGTTTGCTATACTCCCCAGTATAGTCCCTACCAATTCTCCTACTGTGCTCTCATGGTAGAGAAGGGCAGAAAGGTGCTCAGGCTCCAGAACCAGACCTTGTAGGCATCAATGCCTGTGCTGCTCCTGGTAACTCTTACTGTGCCTTGGGATGTTGCATAATCTCTCTGTACTTCAGTGTCCTCTGTCATAAAATGGGGACCGCAGTAGCTCCTACTGCATACCAGTGTTGGGAGGCTCAATGGTTTGAATGACGTGTGTGGAACTATGCCTGATGTGGCCAGTTAGACATCATCCTATTACAAGGTAGTCTCAGTCCACACCCAGTGGTACTCTACCCTCAGTGCCAGGCTTCCGTGCCAGGCTTCCATGACTTTACTCCCTGGGGTCCCACCTTCCTGGGGTGCACCACCCTCCTCTCACCCCTCCTCTTTCTGAGTCATTCCTTGGCATTTTGCAAGGCGCAGCTCAGTTCCAGGTTCTCCAAGGTGTCCTGGCTGACTGCTCCCCACTAGGATTATCCTGCAAGCTCCCAAGGCACCCTGACCTTGGGTCTCCACGGTTTCATGAGGAGCTTAAGCTAGAAGTGGTTGGAGGAGAGGGGGCTGAGGAGAGCTCTCTGGCTTCCAGTCTTTTCCCAGTACCCTGACACCTGATGCAGAGCCTTCAGCCTCCAGCCATGGCTGCCAGCTTCCTGGTACTGATGCTACCCTCGGGCTAAGAAGATGACAGAGTGGAAAACTACCAGGATGCTGTCCTGCAGCCATGTGAGAGGGAGCATTTCCAAGTGTTTCCAAGCACATTTGGCTGGTTTCTCCCTGTGAGAGCGAGTTAAATGCTTTAAGACAGGACATGTTGTCCTGAGAGACTGATTTGCAATTTATTCGAATGTAAAAATAACTGGACAATAGCAATTTCTCCCCTGAATCTTTCTCATCTGGTAGGAAATAAAATTGTTATGTGTTATAATAAAGATCGTATTTTTGTATCTGTGGCTTTTATGAAGGGCTAACACTGATGTGGGTGAATTCTTTGAGAAAATCAAAAGATAAACCTTATAAAAACAGTTAGCAGCTCTTAAAACAGACCTCAGATTAAAACCTTGTGAGGTCTCTAAGCGCAGGCTGGAAGTGTTGCTTTGCTTTTATTCCTTTTTTTGTTTACACCTTGCCTTGTTTCAAAGAGGACTGAAGGTGGAAAACTGCGTCAGATCAGGAATTTCCACATCCTGTGAGGACGGCCCTCGGCTTTGGGGCTGGGACAACTTCTGTGGACTCCTGGAGAAGACACATGACCTGGACCACACTGGCCCTGGCGAGATCCAGGCAGATTCTCCCAGCTGTACTGTCAATCCAGGGCAGCAGCCACCTTGGCTCATGGTACTAGTGGGAAGCTCCCAGAGTTCCTGCCTTGTCTCCACAACCCCACAGGTCAGAGGAGCTCCTGATGGATGGATCACTGAGCACATACTCTTGCCTTCAGAAGATTCCCAACCAAGCTGCCCAAGAACAAGCATCAGCTCCTTCACAAAACTCAACTTCCTTCTTCGAAAACCAAATGACTTCCCATTTCCCGTAACATGACATCCACAGTCACACACCCCACATCTAAAGCCCCCTGCAAACCATCCCACTGGGCTCCCCCAGCCAACTTCTTTTAGCTCTTGGCTCCAGACAACTCTAGGTGATGAGATAGAGATAGAGAGCTCTTCAGAACAAAACATCCGGAGTCATTCCAAATTCAGGCAGAGCTAATTGGGCAGCTAAGTTAAGCCACAGTGGTTTTCCACACGGCCACAGGAGCTGTGAGTTCCAGGAGGACAGGGTCCATGCCACGTCCACCTTGTTGAACATCTCACACACTAGCATGCACACAGCAGATGCTTAAAAATTACTATTTAATTGCAGACTTTTAGGAAAAACCCAACCTAATGAAAAGCTGCCACTTCCTTTATTTTTTATTTTTTTTATTTTCTGAGATGAAGTCTCCGTCTGTCGCCCAGGCTGGAGTGCAGTGCCATGATCTTGGCTCACTACAGCCTCCACTTCCCAGGTTCAAGTGATTCTCGTGCCTCAGCCTCATGAGTAGCTGGGATTACAGGCATGCGCCCCCACATCTGGCTAATTTTTTTATATTTTATTTTTGTATTTTCAGTAGAGATGGGGTTTTGCCACGCTGGCCAGGGCCGGTGTTGAACTCCTGACTTCAAGTGATCCGCCTGTCTCGGCCTCCCAGAGTACTGGGATTACAGGCACGAGCCACCACCGTGCCTGGCCTGCCACTTCCTTTAGATGTATAGCATACACACACACATCTACCCCAAGCAAATCTTTTAAAAGACAACACAACAGATAAACACACGTGGCCATCTTGGACCATGGGGCAGCCAACAATGTGAGCATCAGATGGGCCCAGAACAGCAGAACTGTGTAGTCAACACATGTATCATGAGAAATGTTACATGGCTGTTTTTCACGATGGAGTTTCTCAACCTCAGCATTTCTACTGGACGCTGCTTTGCCCTGGGAGGCTGCCCGGTGTGATCCAAGAAGTCGAAAACATTCCTGACCTCTACTCTACAGGGCCAAGAGCCCCTCCCGCACGTCCTGACGATAAAAATGTCTTCAGAAATTTCCACGAGTCACCTGGGGAGCAAACTGAGGTTGAGAACCTGCTTCAATCCTCTGACTTTAGAGACAAATAGTCATGTGGTCTGTGTGAATGTGGCAAGGGCTAAGTCCTGCACTAAGCCCAGAAACAGGGTGTTCTCCTGGAGGAATGTGGGAGATGCCCTGTCATCTAAGGGCTTCCTTTCATCCCACGCTGCCATTGCTGCTTCCCACAATGAGGGGTGCTGTCCCTGCCTCCGTGAGAGCACCTGAGCTCCCCAGCCACTGAGGCCCACCATGGAGACAAGCCTGGGCACCGCATCACATTCCCGACCCGAGACAACCTGTCCAACTTCCAGCAGTGTCCCTTTCCCTCCACATCTGCCCTCCTATGCTCAACTTGACTCTTTCTAGGGATACAAACAGTTAGGAGGTGTCTGCAATGTCCTCAGGACGCAGGATCAACGTCAGCATGGAACAGTAAACCTGGAATTGAGAAGGGTATTGCACCCACCCAGCATTGCAGGCAGTAAGCCCAGCTCTGGGTGCACCATGCCCACCCACCATTGCCGGCAGTAAGCCCAGTGCCGGGCACACCATGCCCACCCAGCATTGCCGGCAGTAAGCCCAATGCCGGGCACACCATGCCCACCCAGCATTGCCGGCGGTAAGCCCAGTGCCGGGCACACCATGCCCACCCAGCATTGCCGGCAGTAAGCCCAGTGCCAAGTGCACTATGCCCACCCAGCACTGCAGGCGGTAAACCCACACCAGGTGCACCCGGCCTCCACTCTCTGACCCCTCTGCAGGTGGGCACATCCCCTGGGGTCCTCCCTCAGCCAACTGTCAACCCCTTCCGAATGTGCATTGGGTTGTTGCTGCTGCCACATTCTTTCTCTCTGGATCTCACTCTGCTCCCTTTCATGTTGGTCAAAATTTGGACCCAGAGACATGTCACCCTTGCTGGGGAGAGGGTCACCTCATGCCCCGTTCCCCTCCCTTGGAGGCCACCAAGCTGCTCACATTTGGATGTTCTGCTCATATCCACTTACTGCTGATCTAAAAGGTAGCCAGGTTTAATAGGACCCAGTGGCAGGCCCCATAATGAGTCATGGAATGCATAACCTTTAATAACAAAAGCTTTAAGGACATAGGAAAAACAAGGCGGGCACTATTACAACTGTTAAACCCCTGCCTTCCTCACTGTGCCATCGCCCAGAGGGGTGCTCTTATTAGGAAGTCAGATGGGAAGGCTGGGTCGGGGGCAGCTCTGGAGTCTCTTGCGATCCTGTGAAAATGAGGGGTGTAAGAGGTGATATAGGAAGGCACTTGGGTGGAGCTTGGAGTGACAGGGACCCCAGTACTCGTCCTCCACAGACCCCAAGCCTAGGACACGGGGTAGGGGTGTCTCGAGAAAGGGGAAAATGTCAGGGCAGAGTCTTGGGAGTGGATGCTGCCCGGAGGGCCTCCATCCCCATGTGTGGATGACAGGAGGAGTCACAGGTCACAGGTCGAGGAAACGTTCCGGCCATGCTCTCCTTTCTCCCCTACTTGTTCCCCTAGGAGAGCCTGCCCCGGACTTGCCCTCTAGACACTCTTCCTCCCACCTCTCCACCCCTTTTGGGGTCTGTCCCAAGCGACCAGAAAGCTTTCCCTCTGCCTGGCCCGTTGAACACCCGGAACCCTGTTGCCTTGACCGAAGATACAATTGTACATGGTGGGACTTCAGCAGCAGGCCGAGGCTGGGCCTGGCGCTGTCCACTCAGGTCTGCTAATTTCTGGTGTCCCTTGCTTCTCTCAGTCACGCTAACTTTTTGGGGTGCTCCACAGCTGTGGTGCCCCTTTTCATCCCTCACCTCCTGCAACCTTCACGAGCTTCTTGGAAGGAGTGAGCACTTCATCGCCCGACAGAAGAGGAAACTGAGGTGCAACACTGGGCCTTGAGACCCGGCCGCGGGCCCTGGGCTGCTGTCCTCAGAAACCCTTCATACCACAAAGGGCCAGTATGTCCCTCAAACTCTCTGTTTTCCTTTTTTAGACGCTGACGGAAGCACAATAGTCACTGACTTCACTATTGGAGACGAATGTGACCATGTTGGCCAATTCTCCTGAGTTTTCACGGTTTCTCACTAACAATGAATGCCTCATTCTCAACAGCAAAACGGGGCTCTGGGGGCATGGGCCGCCCACTCCTCTGGCTGGGCCCGTTCAGCAGGCATCCAGGATCCGTCCTGAGCGCTGGGCTGTGAGGAGGTCTGGGGAGGTGACCCAGCTGTCCTCATCAGCATCCCCAGCCCTACAGGCTTCAGGAGGGGCCGCCCTGGAGAAGTATCCGTGGCCCAGAGGTTTAGGGATTGTTGGCTTGAGGAGCCTCCTTTCCTGTGCCTCTGCCCGTTTTCTGGGCTCTGACAAGTTGGGCTCAGTGTGGGGGTTGCCTGGTGGGCACACGCCCCTCTCCACCTCCGCAGGGGCCAGCCCTGGTGCCAGCAGATCCAATTCAGCTTTCCCAGAGCAGGAGCCGGGGATCCGCATCAAGGTGGGTCTGGTGAGCCTGCAGAGGTGAGGCCCTCTAGGGTGACCCTGGGTCAGCCCCTTATACTTGGTGGGTGCTCAGTAGCTGTCTAACCAGATAAAGAGACAGATGGGCTTTGTTTTGTTTCCACAGAAAGTGTGGACCACATTGGGATTCTTTCCAGCCACATGCTGGAACCAGCTCATGCTGGCTTCGGAGAAAAGATGGGAATATTGTGGGGTGGGTGCAAACGTAGGTGAAGTAGGTTGAATAGTGCTCCCTTCCCCCAAGAAAAGATAGGTCCCACCAGATCTGTTCATGGCGAGTGTCCTTATCTGGAAAGGGGGTCTTGGCAGATGTAATTGAGTGAAGGCTTCTGAGGTTTCGGGTGGTCTCTGAATCCAGTGGCAGGTGTCGTTATTAGAGAAAGACGGGGGTGTGAGAGTCACACACACAGGACAGAAGGCCTTGGGGTGATGAAGGCAGAGATTATCTGCAAGCTAAGATGCAGTTGGAGCCGGGTGCGGTGGCTCATGCCTGTAATCCCAGCACTTTGGGAGGCCGAGGCGGGCAGATCACAAGGTCGGGAGATCAAGACAATCCTGGTTAACACAGTGAAACCCCATCTCTACCGAAAATACAAAAAATTAGCCCGGCTTGGTGGTGGGCGCCTGTTGTCCCAGCTACTTGGGAGGCTGAGGCAGGAGAATGGTGTGAACCCGGGAGGCGGAGCTTGCAGTGAGCCGAGATCGCACCACTGCACTCCAGCCTGGGCGACAGAGCGAGACATCGTCTCAAAAAAAAAAAGAAAAGAAAAAAAAGATGCAGTTGGAGCCACCAGAGGCTGGAAGAGGCAGGAAGGATCCTCCCTCAAATCCCACAGAGGGAGCATGGCCCTGCCTACACCTTGATTGCAAACCTCTAGCCTCCAGAACCCTGAGCGGATGAATTTCTGTTGTTTAAGCCTCCAAGTCTGTGGTAATTTGTGATGGTAGCCTGAAGAAGCTAATACCATAGACGTGATTAAAATTATACTATATAAATTTACAATTCAATAAAATAAGGGCAACACATACTTAAAATTCAGCCCTTCCTAATCGTCTTGTTATGGCTCACTAGGAGTTTTGCTTCTGAGGTCTTATTTGTGTCTATTTCTTCCCTATGATGGAATTGCAGTGTAACGACATGTGGCCACTCACCTCTTCCCAGCTGCACGTCCAGCGCGGTGTGCAGCTTCAAGTCAGCCCTGGTGGGGGTATTTACACGATGGAAATTGGCAAACACAAGGCAGTGCTTGGCTGACAGTTTACAGTTTTGTTGATTATCTGGAGGTAAAGCAGGGAGAAACTGCCACTGATGTACGTTTAACGTCAAGGTGCACCCTTGCTATTGCTGTTATATTTTGTATAGCACTGAAAAATGAAGAAACGTTCATCTAGATCTTGGGAACTCAGACCCGACCCAGAGCCGTTGTACGGGTCATTGGCCAATGAGTGAACTTCCAGTATGTCCTTGTTGTTTTACTTTTATTGTCTGCATTCCCTCTAAGTGTTGTGCTTAATGTATGTAAATATGTAAATTTTATGCATGACACATACATTTGGGTTTTTTTGTAAATAAAAATAACCAACGTTCACGTAGAAGCTATGCTCATTCATCAATTGCGATTATAGGTTGTCAGCACATACAGGACTTCAGCAAACACTCAATGAAAATATTCTGTGAGAATTAATTGCCTAGGTGGGATTTACAACCCATAATGTGGTATATA
This sequence comes from Colobus angolensis palliatus, assembly GCF_000951035.1. Classification (NCBI taxonomy): domain Eukaryota; kingdom Metazoa; phylum Chordata; class Mammalia; order Primates; family Cercopithecidae; genus Colobus; species Colobus angolensis. The sequence continues at coordinate 2,709,305 of NW_012115244.1, read as the reverse complement.
GTCTATTATCATTCACAAATTACATAACACACATCCTCTATGTTAGCAAAATTAACAACAAACCAATGCTCCGGAGGTTGAGGGGTTGGACGAGGTTCTGGCCTGCCTTATAAGGGGTTTTGTTCCTAACCTTCTTTGGGATGAGGTAGGTAAAGTCATTTTACAACTTGAGGCCACTGAGATACAGGAGTGGTTTGACTGTGTCCCTCTGACCAGGTGTTCCCACTGTGTCCCCTTGATGGCCTGGACAACTCTCCCAGCACCATTAATTGATAAATAAATTAGAGAGAGACGCAGGGCTCTCCCTGGGGTCTTGACCCCAGAGCTCTTTCCACTGGGTCACCTGCCCCAATATGAACCCCTTCACTTCCGCCCTCTGGTCCCCCTTACCAGATTAGACGAATCCTCCCTTCTGAAGAATTGAGTCAATTCATGCTTCCACATTTTCCTTAAAGCCTCAAGGACTCATGCAACACAGAGAAACAGGTGTCAGAGGGAGGTTAAAAGGACGAGTAGGATCCATGAAACTGCTTTTGCTTGAGGTAGGAGCATTGGCCTCCTCATCTCCAGTGGAGGCAAAGGACAGAAAAAAAGCCAAAGGAGTGTAGGTTAATAGTGGAGACCTAATTCAGTCAAGTGGAAGGGACGAAGTCTGATAAATTTTCAGTGGCAGTGGCACTAAAGCCATTTATTTCATCATTTATTCTTCCGGCAGACACTGGGGCAATTCCTGAGCACAAGATGCTATTCCTGGCACTGCATGTATGTTATCTCGATTAGTCCTTACAACAGTCTTCCAAAGTAGCTGTTACCAGCCCCATCTTAAGGAAGATGCAGGTGAGAAAATGTCAGTGTCAGACCCAAGTTGCCATCATTAGCAAATAACACTACGATATTTTCACCCAGCACTGAGGACAAGACTCTTTCCACAAACCCACGTTGTCTCTGCTCACATTTTAAATATGAAATATATTGGCCGGGCGTGGCTCATGCCTGTAATCCCAGCACTTTGGGAGGCCGAGGCGGGCAGATCAAGAGTTCAGGAGATAGAGACCATCCTGGCTAACGCGGTGAAACCCCGTCTCTACTAAAAATACTAAATTAGCTGGGCATGGTGGCGGGCACCTGTAGTCCCAGCTATTTGGGAAGCTGAGGGAGGAGAATGGCGTGAACCTGGGAGGCAGAGGTTGCAATGAGCCCAGATCATGCCACTGCACTCCAGCCTGGGTGACAGAGTGAGACTCCATCTCAAATAAATAAATAAATAAATAATATGAAACATATTAATAGCAGCTTTGAGAAGTGAGTGTTCTGAAAAATTCCTCAGACACAAAATCCCCCAGATTCTGGGTAAATTACAAGATAGATAATTTGACATGTTTGAATAGGTTCAAAGGAAAATACTGAAGTTACCTACAGAGAACAAATAAATGAAACCATAAAAGTTGGTGCTCTGTGTAAAGCCAGTTTTCTTGAGGAGCCATATCCTCAGAGAAAGGGTGGGAATTAAAAATACCCACTGCGAAGGGAGATGACGTGAAAATGTTTCTGCTACTGTCCCAGGTAGAAAAAATAATGCCAATAATTATTGTCATGTTCCATTTCAAGCTGCCTCCGTTGTCACAGTGTCTTCATGTTGCTAGCTTCCCTTGGCACCTCGTAGTGACGATATTAATATTTTCAGAAAAAAAAATTCAATCCAAATCCCCCAGGATTCCCGTAGATTTAATTCAGCCCAACATGTGGGTGGAACAAAACATAATCAAAACTAAGCACTAAAAATGTTATCAAAAGCACAAGGAAAAAGCTGCCAGGAGTGAGAATCAATTTAAAAAGGGGAATAGATTTAGCAGTACTCCCCTCAATAGACTTTAGGTATTAAACTGTTAGCAGCAGAATACAAAATAGCACAACATGAAAACATTTAAAATAAATGTGACGTTAGCAAAATGAGTAAGAAGGAATAAACTATCTAAATGACCAGATTTCTTAAAGAATTAATAAAACTTCTGGAAATTAAAAACATAGTGACCAAAGTGATGGGTTAATGACTGGATTAAATAGCAGAGTAGATACAGCTAAAAATAAAATCAAAGAAATGGAAGATAGATTAGATAAAACTACCATAATGTGGCAGAAACAAAGATGACATGACGCGGGTGAAAATGAGTGAAGACACACAGTAAAACCAGAATGTCTCACAGCCATACATATAAATGAGTTAATATAATTTGAAATCACCCCTGATCAAAAGTCAAACCAAAAATATCTTTTACCAAAGTAAATGTGATTCTATCAGTTAGGATCTTCAGAAAACATAGAAATTATCCTAGGTATTTCAAATGAAGGGAATTTAACACAGAGATGACTTATTCATGTATTGGAAGGCATAAAGAAAAAATTTTTAAGTGAGGTAATTCATATGTAATAAATTACAGAAGCAATTGTCACCACTGGGCTGAAGTTACTCAAATTTTAATGTGAACCGAAATTTAATGTGTATGGGGAATAGATGCTCACTCACGGCTGGGGGTGCCTCAGAGAGCCTCCCCCTACCCCACACACACCCCAAATGATGGGTGCTCAGAGCTCGGGCTGGGGTCCCTGTATGTGTGTGGTGTGGTATGCAGCGATTCTCGAGAGATGGCTGATGGTGCCTTGCACAGGTCTTGGCGCTGGGAGCACGCAGAAGTCGGATGCGGTGCTTTGGGCTCCAGCTTCCTCTGTCTGCAGGACAGGTGCTGACTGTGGCTGCAGCCAGGAAAAAAGTGTACTGATCTCTTTTTTGTAAATCAGCAATATTTAAGATATAACTATTAAAATATTTGTAATAACAATGTAAGGTACATAGGAAGAAATCCAACTAGATATGTGCACAACCTCACTAGAAAATTATACATTTATTTTGAAAAACAGAAATATATTGAAATACATTCTGTATTTAAAGTGAGAGAGATTCAATACAGAATGATGTCAAATCTCCCTAAATTGAGTCATATTTTCAATGAAAATCTCCATACAGGTCTTTGTAGAAATTGGCGGAATTATTCTAACAGTTACACGGAAGAACAGGGACCAACAGAAAAGTCTCTTTTCTCATCTTTCTGCTTTCCCTGCTCCCAGCAGATCCTCCCACTAGCAGGGCCCAGTTGGAAGCCAGCCAGCAAGGGAGTCTGGGAAATTTAATTTACAGGAGCTCAGCCCTGGCATCCCCGAGCAGGGTATGCAGTGGGAGGTTCTTAGCTGAGATGAGCAGGTAAACACTCAGGTCTCCATCAGAGCCTTCAGGATAGCCCCCACCTAATAACAAAACAAGGGACCTAAAAAATCATAAATAGAAAGGAATAAGTCTAATATCACACCTTTTATATGAAAGGTTTGAACAGTGTGATAAAATAAGATTATACATATATAAGTATATATGATATATAAATAGATATACAATACTTCCCTTTACATTTTATATATATATAAAATATATAAAGGGAAATATTTACCTTTCCATTATATATAATACATAATATATATAATGTAAAGGGAAATATTGTAACTATTTGGAGGTATAATAATCGTCTAAATAGAACCCCTGATGCATTCTACAAAAAATATTAAAATTAGTATGCACTTAGTACAGCACTGGATATAAGATAAATACATGCAAAAACCAACGGTCTCTTTTCTCTAGATCAGCAGTATTTAAGATAACAACAATGTAAAGTACATAAGAAGAAATCTAACAAAATATGAGCACAACCTCACCAGAAAATTATACATTTATATTGAAAAACAGAAATATGTTGAAATATATTCTGTATTTAAAGTGAGAAATTCAATATGGAATAATGTCAAATCTCCCTCAATTGAGTCATAGATTCAATGAAAATCTCCATACAGGTCTTTATAGAAATTGACGAAATGATTCTAACAGTTACACGGAAGAACAAGGATCAGCAGCGACCATGACTCTCCGGAGGATGATCTCGAGGCTCTGGAATCTACGTTCAGGAACCAGGGATGGTGCTGGCGCAAGGACAGAGAAAGAGCCTGATGGACCAGAACAGAGAACCCAGGGAAAGAACCAGAACAGGATGGCACTGTGACTCGGCGCAGGAGGAAGAAGCATTCAGTGTGTGCTTCAGGACTTCTACTTATCCATGTGGACCAAAACGAAAAGTAGAAAGAAAAGATGCATTTCTGCATCCATACTTTACAATATTAAAAACATCAGTTATAGATTATTCGAATAATTAAAAGAGGCCGGGCACGGTGGCTCACACCTGCAGTCCCAGCACTTTGGGAGGCTGAAGCAAGTGGATCGTTTGAGCCCAGGAGTTCAAGACCAGCCTGCACAACATGGTGAAACCCCATCTCTACAAAAAATACAAAAAAATTAGCTGGGTGTGGTGGCGCCCGCCTGTAGTCCCAGCTACTACTTGGGAGGCTGAGATGGGAAGGTTGCTTAAGCCCAGGAAGTTGAGGCTGCAGTGAGCCATGTTTGTGCCACTGTACTCCAGCCTAGGTAAAAAAGTGAGACCTGTCTCCAAAAAAAGAAAAAAATAAGAATTAACAGAAACAAAGCTATAAATATTTTAAAATAAAACATAGAAATACTTGGATTGCTTAAACACACAAAAGCACTACCTATAAAGCATTTAAAAACAAAAACCTGTGTTTATGAAATTACATCATTAAAAATAGAGAAAAAACACACAATACAAAAAGATTTTTAGAGTAAATCTAATCGAGGAAGAGTTAGTATCCAGAACAGTAATCTCCTATAAATCCACAAGAAAGAGACATGCCAACCAATGAAAAATGGAGATAATACATAAAAACATATTCTGCGCAATAGGATACATTAATAGCTAACAAAAATTTAAAATAATGGCCAAACTCTTTGTTCATGAAGAAATGCAAATTAAAATCACATTAAAAGTATGTCCACCCACCAGACTGATACAAATTAAACAGGCAGACCATACCAAGTGTCGGTGAGAACGTGGGTAATGGGAACTTTCACCCACTCCTGGTGGGACACGGGAATTGATAAAAATTACATTGGAAACGTGTAAGCCATTGAAAGAGTGTGCTGAAGATGTCCGTCCCATGTGGTTAGTAATTCCATGCTTGGGTCCATCCCTGAGGAAATGTTTGTATATGAATGCCAGGCCGGGACTGCTGGGAGAGCTGTCTGGAGATGTTTGAAGCTTCATTCAAGACGTTTGAAGCATGTATCAGTGAGGAGGAGTACAAACCTGGGTCGCTCTCAAAAGCAACATTGAATGAGAAGGAAAATAACATATAGGCATGTGATACCAAGTACAAAAAGCTCCCTCACTGAAAATGTTACAATGTATCTTCTAGGGATAAACCCAAAGAATTAAAATGTAATAAAAAAGGGGCTCCCAGTGAACGCAAAATTCACAGTGGGGTTTACCCTAAATAGATTTCCAGACGGGCAGAATGGAGGGGGGGGTGGGGGTGACACAGTGACCTTCAGTCTCTTCACCTTGATGGCAGGTGCACTAATACCTGTTTTATTATACTTTCACCAGACACATTGCTTGTGCACATATATCAATGTAGTTTTTTAATGGGATTAATGTACAATTATGTAATAAAAACAAACTCATCACAAATGAGACAAATGCTTAATAGTAGCTGATATTTCTTTACCTCATTCTCTCTCTTTCTTTCTTTCTTTTTTTTTTTTTTTAGATGGAATCTCACTCTGTTGCCCAGGCTGGAGTGCGGTGGCACGTTCTCAGCTCACCACAGCCATCATGCCCGGCCAATAGTTGCTAATATTTCTGGTGCCCCTTCGCTGTGTTGGGGCTTTTCTTGTCTTCACAGGGTCCCTAGGAGGGAGATAGTGCTGCTATTCCCATTTCACAGATGAGAAAAGTGAGGCACCAGCTAGAATCAGCCTTGGTGTGGCTACTACACTATCCTATGTCCATCTAAAATAAAACATGTTGGTGCTGAAACCAACTGAGGTGAGGGGGCAGCTTGGAGGACATGGCCGTGAAATTAGTCAGCTCTGTGCTGACTCTGAGAGGGTCACAGGAAAGGGGCCAACACCCACTCCTTGAGGGAGCCAGAGGCCACCTGAGTGCAAAGGCAGATGCCTGACAGCTGCAGTTTTGCATCCAGGATTATTCCATCCAGGCACCTGCAGAGCTGTGTTCTTTCTGGAGGCTCCAGGGGAAGATCCATCTCCAGCTTCTATTAATAGCAGCACCCTGTTCCTTGGCTCCTGACTTCTTCCTTTGTCTTAAAAGCTGGCAAAGACAATCAAGTCCTTCTCACCGAGCATGCCTCTGAAACTTTCTCCTACCTCCCTCTTCCACTGTTAAAAAGCTTGTGAGTCCATTGGGCCCATCAGGTGAATTTCCTTGTCTTAAAGGCAGCTGATTAGCAAACTTCATCCCATCTGAATGCTCACTTCCCTTTTTCTTTTGCTGTTTAAAGTAGTAAACAGTGCGAGGGATTAGGATTTGGGCATCTGGGGGTCATCATTCTGTCTACCCCAGGTAAGCTATGTCCTCCAGCAGAACTTTTTCCCTGTGTGGAAGTCCAAGGACGCACCACTCGGCCTCAGGTGACAGCAAGTTGGGGCCTGCTCATGAGCCAGTGTACTCTCTCAGGTACCTCTGTCGGGAAGGCGGGACCCTGAAGCCTGCAGAGGAGCCTGTTCAGCCCGTCAGTTATGCTGGGAAGCCTGTGGCACCTCCATGTGTCAAGTTAAGATGCCCGTCAGCACTGGATACCTCACTGCATGTTCTGGGACTGGCAGGTGGGGCGTGGTGCAGCAGGGCCACCTAGGGAAGAGTGCGAATGGGCACTGCCACTGGGAGCACCGAGGGGTGTTGGGGTAAGATGTGAAGAGGAAGCGGCAAGGTGCCTGGGTGCTGGGAGGCACAGGTGCGGAGCAAACCAGGCCTCATTCCTTCTCAGAGTTTCACTCACACCTTGGCGAGGTCACCCCAGACGTCCACAAACCAGGCCTTGCTCCTTCTCAGTGCGCTGCACTGGAGCTCAGAGCTTCACTTACACATTGGCGAGGTCAACCCCGATGTCCATTCTGCAGCGCCGCTGGCCTCACTGTGCAACCTCCTTGCCAGGTAACCTTTCCAGCGCGCCCTCCCCAGCGCAGGCCCAGCTGCTGCGTGATGGATCCATCCACGGGGGATGCAGGGGGACCCAGGCCGCCTCCCACAAATGATCTCGTGATAATTCAGTCCCATTGAGTGCCTAATTGCCCTCTCTGCTCCGTTTCTGTTTAACTAGTTTATGAGTCTTCCAAATTGGATTGTGAACGCTTTAAAAGAGAAATGCATTTCCTGCTTGTGTTCCACGCACCATTTAGCTTGGGGTCAGGTATGCAATGTGTGCACAAAGACAACTGAGCCACAACTGGAGAAAGCCTTTCTGATTCCAGCACTGCCTGTCTGTAGTCGTGTGATCACGGCAAGCCCCTTCCTCCTCCGTTCCTCACCTCCATCCTTCCATCACGTGCAGTGTGAGGGGAGTGGGCTTGCAGCCCCTGAGGACCCGTCCACTCTAACACTGGGGGGTCCTACCTTGGCTGGGCCAGGCACCATCTAACTCTGGATGCTTTCCCTATCCAAGGCAAGGCCCAGGGCCCCGCAGCATCAGGGTCCCCTGGGAGCTGTTACATTGGCAGCATCTCAGCGCCTGCCCAGTCCTGCCAAGTCAGGCTCCACATGTGGGCAGCATCCCTGGGTCATCCACACTGAAGCTTCGGAGCCTTGCGTCCCATCCCTGGCACTGTGCCTACCGGGCTCCAGAAGAATCACTCAAGGGCCCACTGAGTGGAGGGCTCCAGGCCCTTCACCATGTCGATTCTGCTTCTAGGAAGGGTATGTATGAGTTTGCTGGAGCTGCCTCAGGAAACAGCACAGTCTGGGTGGCTTTCTCGCCTCACACTTATGGAGGTGGAAGCCCCAAATCAAGGTGTCCACAAGGTCGCCTCCTTCTGAAGCCCAGGAGCGAGAATGGGTTCCAGGTCCCTCTGGAGCTCTCTGACTTGCAGACGCCGTCGTTTCCTTGTGTCTCTTCTCACAGTCTTTCCTCTGTGCCTGTCGGTCACTGCGTCCAAATTTCCCCTTTATGGGGAGACTTGTCCTATTGTCTTAGGGGCCCACTCTACCCCCAAGTGACTTCCCCTTAACCAATTGTGTCTGCAGTGACCCTGTTCCCCAGCAAGGCCGCATTCTGAGGCACTGGGAGGTAGGACTTGCATACATGAATTTTGGAAGGACACAAAACCCATAGCCAGACCTCTGAATCTGTGTTTCAATAACTTCCTTATGGGATCCTGGAGCACAGCTTGGTTTGGGAACCTCTGGAGCTGGCAGCGAAGGGTCTTGAGGCCTGAGTGCAGTGCCCGGCATATGGGGTATGGGTGGAAAGGGCTGCTGGGCCCGGAAGTTGTCCCCAAGGCTCTGATCTGCAGCCCCTTCCACCCAGGAGGAAGAAGCCTCCCCGCTGCAGCCGGGCCAGCTGGGGTCGGGAGGCAGCAGGAGGCCAGAGGCCGTGCGCACATCGGCGGTCCAGAGGCATTCACTATGCTCCATCACTGGGGTCTGGCACTGACGACCACGGGAGGGGGCTGCCCTGTGGAAGGCGGCTTCACTGTCTGTGTGGTGACTCTACAGGAATCTAAGCAGCCCCCACAAACTGCAAAGCACTCTCAGGAAAACAAGGCCTCTGCCATTCCCCTCCTTGGCCAGTTCCTCCTGCAGGGGGGCTTTGTCCCCTAATCGCTCAGGCTTCAGACTCAGAATGTGGATTCATTCTTCTCCTAAACTCCCTAAATCCCATCAGGGGCCAAACCCAGTCGGTTCTTTGAACCAGAAAATTGTGGCAGCCCTAGGCAATACATAGTTCAACAATTCCCAGAGACCTGTGTCTGGCAAACCCGCAATCCAACAAGGACGTCAGGGTAAGGCAGACAGGCTTCCCCACCGCATTGTTCTGGATCCTGAGAACTCCAGGCCCTGTGAATGTGGAGGCTTCTGGCCCTGAGCTCCTCTCTGCACTGCCTACGCAGAAAAACTCTTCCAAGCAAGGGGGTGACTGTGGGCAGAAGAAATGAGGGGAGAGTTCCCTGCCTGAGAAACAGGGCTTCAACACCATTCTAAAGAATAAAGAATGACAGGGCCCATTACAAAAGATCCTTATCAATTCACCCAGTCGCCCTGCAGGACCCTCCTTGATAATGGGCTGGCTTTTCATTCATTGCAGGGTGTGTGCTCAGAGGGAATGAGGCTTCGTTTCTGGAATAATAGCCCATCATTGAGATCTTCCATTTAGGCAGACAGCCGCTCCCTCATTTAGTCTGGAACAGTGGAGTCTGATGGCTCTGCCCCGAGCTCCTCTCGGGGAGTATGGAGGGTGTGGAGCGGTCAGTGTGAAAGGCAGGGGCTTACCTGCTGTGAGAGTCCCCGCCACCGTGTCCGAAGCACACGGTTTTAATCAGACGGTGAATCCTCACCTCCCAGCCACTTCTTTATCTCTGCAGGAACATCTGGAGGAGCTGGTTGTCAGTGCTTTAGGGTGTGGGAGGAGGGAACAAGTCTTCTCCCTTGGCTGACGTGATTTCCGTAGTTGTTCAGGAGTATGTATCAGCCAGGGCTGCTCTTCCCTAGTTCATAGTCAGGATCAAGTCAGGTCTCCTTCTCTAGGCAGCCCACTAATGGCTGTGCACATTGGTGAGGTCACGTTCTAGGCAATCTGAGCAGAAAAGAATTGAATACAGGGCACATTGTTGGATGGGTTGGAGAAGTGGGGGGCTGAGCCTGGCATTTGTGTTTAGGGTGCACCACCACTGCTGCCAGCAGAAGCCACCCCAGAGACCCCTCTACTGCCCATGACACCCACAAAGCTGGGACTGGATACCAGAAAGCCACTCGGACTGTTACGACCACCTCAAACACGTGTATCCCATGACCTTGCCTGTCAAAAGCACACAGAGGAGGATGGGCCCCATTCCACCCAATGCAGGGTGAGAGGGGTGGTTGGCAAAATGTTCTTTCCAGCTTTTCAGCTTCTGCTGGGAAAAGAGTGAGATGGAGGCTGAGAACGCCGTGCCACGGTGTCTGTACCATGCAGTGTGGAAGCCGGTGGCTAATCCCAGGCACAAGAGGGTGGGGCGTTGGCATGTTTTCCAGTATATGATTCTAGTACCACGACATTGATGGCAGCACTCGTGCCCTCACCAAGGCCAGGAGGAGTCAGGGCTCCCTCGATGACTCAGGCCCCAGTTATCTCTATGTTTCACACCCTGGCCATGAGGGGCTAATTGTGACATGCTTGTAGGTGTTGAACAAAGACCAGCAACTAATTTTACCCCTGAAATTTCAATTCTGTCTCACTTGAATCCATTGCAGTCAGTAAAGGTCTGCTCTTGGAAGGAGAAGGGGTGCATGAACTTGGAGGCTGAAGGAAACCATATCCACCCTCTCGGACCATTGCCAAAGTAACTGCAAAACACACCCAGGGCAGAGAGTTTGTTTGCAGGTGATGTGTATGTTATGATCTCTTTGTCGAACCTTCTCTTTTCCCAGAACACCCAGAGCATGTAGGGGGCAGCAAGCAGAGGAAGTTCTCGTGGAGGTAGAGACCCTCGGGGCTCTTGGGGCAGGCCTGAGTAGCCCCTACCGGAATCACTTGAGCGACCCATCTTCCGAGCAAAATGACCACCCCCGCAGCCCTGGAACCCGGGGCCCTTGTTTGGATCCTCATGGAGCAAGGCGTGGGCCCAGATTCTGCCACAGGAAGTCAGTGCGTCCGAGGGGCCGACTGAATCTCCTGCTGCGGCTTGGAGCAGCGTTCAGGCATAGAAAACTGGGGCCACACATCTGCCCACGTTCAGAACAGAATTGAAGAGGAGACCACAAAGAGAGAGTAACATCAAAGTGTGAGCGCGCCCCTCGTCTCAGACTGTCCACCAGGATCAAAAACGCAGATGGAGATCTGAGCTATTCTCACACAAATCAGCTGTTCCAGGCTTTGGAAACCAGGGTGTGGCTGTGACCCACCGGAGAGGGGAAACAGCTGGGGGAACCCCACATTCTCCCCACATTTCCAAAGGGGCCCCTGGAAAGGAGAGCCCAGATGGGGAGCAGAGGTCTGGAGGTGCGATTAAAACCCACATCCGCAGCTTTCAGTGACGGCAGCTGTCCATCCAGGGGGTCCAATCTTTCGGCTTCCCTGGGCCACATTGGAAGAGGAATTGTCTGGGGCCATACATAAAATCCACTAACACTAATGGATTGATGAGCTTAAAACACACACACACACACACACACACACACACACACACACACACAAACTCATCATTTTTTTTGAGTTTTTTTGTTTTTTTTTTTATTTTTATTTGAGACAGAGTCTCGCTCTGTCGCCCAGTCTGGAGTGCAGTGGCAAGATCTCAGCTCACTGCAAGCTCCGCCTCCCGGGTTCACGCCATTCTCCTGCCTCTGTCTCCCAAGTAGCTGGGACCCACCACAACGCCCAGCTAGTTTTTTTGTATTTTCAGTAGAGATGGGATTTCACCGTGTTAGCCAGGATAGTCTTGATCTCTTGACCTCGTGATCCACCCGCCTCGGCCTCCCAAAGTGCTGGGATGACAGGTGTGAGCCACTGCGCCCGGCTGCTCATCATGTTTTAAGGAAGTTTACGGATTTTTGTTGGGCCATGTTGAAAGCCGTCCTGGGCTGCTTGCGGCCGGTGAGCTTCGGGTTGGAGGAACTAGTTCTGGATAATCCAGGTGGGCCTGCCTCATTAAATTGAGGACCATAAGAGCAGAGTTGAGGATTCACTCCCTGAAGAAAGACTTCTACAGTGCTCCAGCCTGCCCTCCTGGGGCCTGCCCCACCCACAGACCTCCAACTTGCCTAGCCACACCCCCCAGGTCGCCTAAGGCCGTTCCTGGCACTAAATCTCTTACTATAAATCCCTCCACGTGCCCCATCCCCACCCCCACATTCTGTTTCTCTGGTTGAACCTTAATGAACAAACACCTGCCTGGAGCACCCACCCTCACCCCGTGACCACAGGAGAGGAGAGTGCCCAGGGGATTGAAGGGTGTGGCCATGCGGGTCAATCACCAGTCAGGCCAAGCCACCCGTGCTCCAAAAAACTCAGCCTTGACCAAGGACTCAGAGCATTTGTTCAGTTAACAAATGACAAGGCTTCAGGAAGGCTCCTCCGTGATGAATAAAGTGATGGTTCTGAACCCACAGGCTCAGGGATGCTTCTTCAGAACTATCCCATCGCTCACGGATGTGCTCAGGTTCAGGATAAGGGCACCAGATGTTTATGCAGCCAATGTCACCAGCCAGAGACCCCCGAGGACCCCTTGCAGTTGAGCAAGGTGGCTCCATTGGTTGCTGGAGAAAGGAGACTCGGGGAAACTTTGGGGTGTCTCAGTAAGGGGGTGTCAAAAAGAACGTACAGGATTCGGGCTTGGATTTGAGGGCTGTGGAAGGGTCTGAGGAAGGAGGAGTTGGATTCTGGTAAGAAGTAGAAATCTTTCCTGTGATCAGATATCTTTTTAAAAATTGAGATACAGGGCAGGCACAGTGGCTCACACCGGTAATCCCAGCACTTTGGGAGGCTGAGGTGGGCAGATCACCTGAGGTCAGGAATTCGAGACCATCCTGGCCAACATGGTGAAACCCCATTTCCACTAAAAATACAAAAGTTAGCTGGACGTCGTGCTGCATGCCTGTAGTCCCAGCTACTCAGGAGGCTGAGGCAGGATAATCACTTGAACGCAGGAGGTGGAGGTTGCAGTGAGCTGAGTTTGCACCACTGCACTCCAGACTGGTCAACAGAGCGAGACTCCGTCTCAAAAAAAAAAGAGATCCAATTCACATACCATAAACTCTGCCTTTGTAAGATACAACTCTGTGGCTTCTTGCATATTCATGAAGTTGTGAAACCATCACCACTATCTAATGGCAGAAGCTTTCCATTACCGCAGAAAGGAACTCTGTGACCGTCCTCAGTCCCTCTCCCGATGCTCCCCTCAGTCCTTGGTGACCCCAAGTCTACTTTCTGTCTCTAGAGTTTTGCCTGTTCGGGGCATCATGTGTAAGTGGGGTCACACACAACGTGGTCTTGCGTCTTATTTCTTTTTTTTTTTTTTTTTTTTTTTTAGATGGAATCTCACTCTGTTGCCCAGGCTGGAGTGCGGTGGCACGTTCTCAGCTCACCACAGCCATCATGCCCGGCCAATAGTTGCTAATATTTCTGGTGCCCCTTCGCTGTGTTGGGGCTTTTCTTGTCTTCACAGGGTCCCTAGGAGGGAGATAGTGCTGCTATTCCCATTTCACAGATGAGAAAAGTGAGGCACCAGCTAGAATCAGCCTTGGTGTGGCTACTACACTATCCTATGTCCATCTAAAATAAAACATGTTGGTGCTGAAACCAACTGAGGTGAGGGGGCAGCTTGGAGGACATGGCCGTGAAATTAGTCAGCTCTGTGCTGACTCTGAGAGGGTCACAGGAAAGGGGCCAACACCCACTCCTTGAGGGAGCCAGAGGCCACCTGAGTGCAAAGGCAGATGCCTGACAGCTGCAGTTTTGCATCCAGGATTATTCCATCCAGGCACCTGCAGAGCTGTGTTCTTTCTGGAGGCTCCAGGGGAAGATCCATCTCCAGCTTCTATTAATAGCAGCACCCTGTTCCTTGGCTCCTGACTTCTTCCTTTGTCTTAAAAGCTGGCAAAGACAATCAAGTCCTTCTCACCGAGCATGCCTCTGAAACTTTCTCCTACCTCCCTCTTCCACTGTTAAAAAGCTTGTGAGTCCATTGGGCCCATCAGGTGAATTTCCTTGTCTTAAAGGCAGCTGATTAGCAAACTTCATCCCATCTGAATGCTCACTTCCCTTTTTCTTTTGCTGTTTAAAGTAGTAAACAGTGCGAGGGATTAGGATTTGGGCATCTGGGGGTCATCATTCTGTCTACCCCAGGTAAGCTATGTCCTCCAGCAGAACTTTTTCCCTGTGTGGAAGTCCAAGGACGCACCACTCGGCCTCAGGTGACAGCAAGTTGGGGCCTGCTCATGAGCCAGTGTACTCTCTCAGGTACCTCTGTCGGGAAGGCGGGACCCTGAAGCCTGCAGAGGAGCCTGTTCAGCCCGTCAGTTATGCTGGGAAGCCTGTGGCACCTCCATGTGTCAAGTTAAGATGCCCGTCAGCACTGGATACCTCACTGCATGTTCTGGGACTGGCAGGTGGGGCGTGGTGCAGCAGGGCCACCTAGGGAAGAGTGCGAATGGGCACTGCCACTGGGAGCACCGAGGGGTGTTGGGGTAAGATGTGAAGAGGAAGCGGCAAGGTGCCTGGGTGCTGGGAGGCACAGGTGCGGAGCAAACCAGGCCTCATTCCTTCTCAGAGTTTCACTCACACCTTGGCGAGGTCACCCCAGACGTCCACAAACCAGGCCTTGCTCCTTCTCAGTGCGCTGCACTGGAGCTCAGAGCTTCACTTACACATTGGCGAGGTCAACCCCGATGTCCATTCTGCAGCGCCGCTGGCCTCACTGTGCAACCTCCTTGCCAGGTAACCTTTCCAGCGCGCCCTCCCCAGCGCAGGCCCAGCTGCTGCGTGATGGATCCATCCACGGGGGATGCAGGGGGACCCAGGCCGCCTCCCACAAATGATCTCGTGATAATTCAGTCCCATTGAGTGCCTAATTGCCCTCTCTGCTCCGTTTCTGTTTAACTAGTTTATGAGTCTTCCAAATTGGATTGTGAACGCTTTAAAAGAGAAATGCATTTCCTGCTTGTGTTCCACGCACCATTTAGCTTGGGGTCAGGTATGCAATGTGTGCACAAAGACAACTGAGCCACAACTGGAGAAAGCCTTTCTGATTCCAGCACTGCCTGTCTGTAGTCGTGTGATCACGGCAAGCCCCTTCCTCCTCCGTTCCTCACCTCCATCCTTCCATCACGTGCAGTGTGAGGGGAGTGGGCTTGCAGCCCCTGAGGACCCGTCCACTCTAACACTGGGGGGTCCTACCTTGGCTGGGCCAGGCACCATCTAACTCTGGATGCTTTCCCTATCCAAGGCAAGGCCCAGGGCCCCGCAGCATCAGGGTCCCCTGGGAGCTGTTACATTGGCAGCATCTCAGCGCCTGCCCAGTCCTGCCAAGTCAGGCTCCACATGTGGGCAGCATCCCTGGGTCATCCACACTGAAGCTTCGGAGCCTTGCGTCCCATCCCTGGCACTGTGCCTACCGGGCTCCAGAAGAATCACTCAAGGGCCCACTGAGTGGAGGGCTCCAGGCCCTTCACCATGTCGATTCTGCTTCTAGGAAGGGTATGTATGAGTTTGCTGGAGCTGCCTCAGGAAACAGCACAGTCTGGGTGGCTTTCTCGCCTCACACTTATGGAGGTGGAAGCCCCAAATCAAGGTGTCCACAAGGTCGCCTCCTTCTGAAGCCCAGGAGCGAGAATGGGTTCCAGGTCCCTCTGGAGCTCTCTGACTTGCAGACGCCGTCGTTTCCTTGTGTCTCTTCTCACAGTCTTTCCTCTGTGCCTGTCGGTCACTGCGTCCAAATTTCCCCTTTATGGGGAGACTTGTCCTATTGTCTTAGGGGCCCACTCTACCCCCAAGTGACTTCCCCTTAACCAATTGTGTCTGCAGTGACCCTGTTCCCCAGCAAGGCCGCATTCTGAGGCACTGGGAGGTAGGACTTGCATACATGAATTTTGGAAGGACACAAAACCCATAGCCAGACCTCTGAATCTGTGTTTCAATAACTTCCTTATGGGATCCTGGAGCACAGCTTGGTTTGGGAACCTCTGGAGCTGGCAGCGAAGGGTCTTGAGGCCTGAGTGCAGTGCCCGGCATATGGGGTATGGGTGGAAAGGGCTGCTGGGCCCGGAAGTTGTCCCCAAGGCTCTGATCTGCAGCCCCTTCCACCCAGGAGGAAGAAGCCTCCCCGCTGCAGCCGGGCCAGCTGGGGTCGGGAGGCAGCAGGAGGCCAGAGGCCGTGCGCACATCGGCGGTCCAGAGGCATTCACTATGCTCCATCACTGGGGTCTGGCACTGACGACCACGGGAGGGGGCTGCCCTGTGGAAGGCGGCTTCACTGTCTGTGTGGTGACTCTACAGGAATCTAAGCAGCCCCCACAAACTGCAAAGCACTCTCAGGAAAACAAGGCCTCTGCCATTCCCCTCCTTGGCCAGTTCCTCCTGCAGGGGGGCTTTGTCCCCTAATCGCTCAGGCTTCAGACTCAGAATGTGGATTCATTCTTCTCCTAAACTCCCTAAATCCCATCAGGGGCCAAACCCAGTCGGTTCTTTGAACCAGAAAATTGTGGCAGCCCTAGGCAATACATAGTTCAACAATTCCCAGAGACCTGTGTCTGGCAAACCCGCAATCCAACAAGGACGTCAGGGTAAGGCAGACAGGCTTCCCCACCGCATTGTTCTGGATCCTGAGAACTCCAGGCCCTGTGAATGTGGAGGCTTCTGGCCCTGAGCTCCTCTCTGCACTGCCTACGCAGAAAAACTCTTCCAAGCAAGGGGGTGACTGTGGGCAGAAGAAATGAGGGGAGAGTTCCCTGCCTGAGAAACAGGGCTTCAACACCATTCTAAAGAATAAAGAATGACAGGGCCCATTACAAAAGATCCTTATCAATTCACCCAGTCGCCCTGCAGGACCCTCCTTGATAATGGGCTGGCTTTTCATTCATTGCAGGGTGTGTGCTCAGAGGGAATGAGGCTTCGTTTCTGGAATAATAGCCCATCATTGAGATCTTCCATTTAGGCAGACAGCCGCTCCCTCATTTAGTCTGGAACAGTGGAGTCTGATGGCTCTGCCCCGAGCTCCTCTCGGGGAGTATGGAGGGTGTGGAGCGGTCAGTGTGAAAGGCAGGGGCTTACCTGCTGTGAGAGTCCCCGCCACCGTGTCCGAAGCACACGGTTTTAATCAGACGGTGAATCCTCACCTCCCAGCCACTTCTTTATCTCTGCAGGAACATCTGGAGGAGCTGGTTGTCAGTGCTTTAGGGTGTGGGAGGAGGGAACAAGTCTTCTCCCTTGGCTGACGTGATTTCCGTAGTTGTTCAGGAGTATGTATCAGCCAGGGCTGCTCTTCCCTAGTTCATAGTCAGGATCAAGTCAGGTCTCCTTCTCTAGGCAGCCCACTAATGGCTGTGCACATTGGTGAGGTCACGTTCTAGGCAATCTGAGCAGAAAAGAATTGAATACAGGGCACATTGTTGGATGGGTTGGAGAAGTGGGGGGCTGAGCCTGGCATTTGTGTTTAGGGTGCACCACCACTGCTGCCAGCAGAAGCCACCCCAGAGACCCCTCTACTGCCCATGACACCCACAAAGCTGGGACTGGATACCAGAAAGCCACTCGGACTGTTACGACCACCTCAAACACGTGTATCCCATGACCTTGCCTGTCAAAAGCACACAGAGGAGGATGGGCCCCATTCCACCCAATGCAGGGTGAGAGGGGTGGTTGGCAAAATGTTCTTTCCAGCTTTTCAGCTTCTGCTGGGAAAAGAGTGAGATGGAGGCTGAGAACGCCGTGCCACGGTGTCTGTACCATGCAGTGTGGAAGCCGGTGGCTAATCCCAGGCACAAGAGGGTGGGGCGTTGGCATGTTTTCCAGTATATGATTCTAGTACCACGACATTGATGGCAGCACTCGTGCCCTCACCAAGGCCAGGAGGAGTCAGGGCTCCCTCGATGACTCAGGCCCCAGTTATCTCTATGTTTCACACCCTGGCCATGAGGGGCTAATTGTGACATGCTTGTAGGTGTTGAACAAAGACCAGCAACTAATTTTACCCCTGAAATTTCAATTCTGTCTCACTTGAATCCATTGCAGTCAGTAAAGGTCTGCTCTTGGAAGGAGAAGGGGTGCATGAACTTGGAGGCTGAAGGAAACCATATCCACCCTCTCGGACCATTGCCAAAGTAACTGCAAAACACACCCAGGGCAGAGAGTTTGTTTGCAGGTGATGTGTATGTTATGATCTCTTTGTCGAACCTTCTCTTTTCCCAGAACACCCAGAGCATGTAGGGGGCAGCAAGCAGAGGAAGTTCTCGTGGAGGTAGAGACCCTCGGGGCTCTTGGGGCAGGCCTGAGTAGCCCCTACCGGAATCACTTGAGCGACCCATCTTCCGAGCAAAATGACCACCCCCGCAGCCCTGGAACCCGGGGCCCTTGTTTGGATCCTCATGGAGCAAGGCGTGGGCCCAGATTCTGCCACAGGAAGTCAGTGCGTCCGAGGGGCCGACTGAATCTCCTGCTGCGGCTTGGAGCAGCGTTCAGGCATAGAAAACTGGGGCCACACATCTGCCCACGTTCAGAACAGAATTGAAGAGGAGACCACAAAGAGAGAGTAACATCAAAGTGTGAGCGCGCCCCTCGTCTCAGACTGTCCACCAGGATCAAAAACGCAGATGGAGATCTGAGCTATTCTCACACAAATCAGCTGTTCCAGGCTTTGGAAACCAGGGTGTGGCTGTGACCCACCGGAGAGGGGAAACAGCTGGGGGAACCCCACATTCTCCCCACATTTCCAAAGGGGCCCCTGGAAAGGAGAGCCCAGATGGGGAGCAGAGGTCTGGAGGTGCGATTAAAACCCACATCCGCAGCTTTCAGTGACGGCAGCTGTCCATCCAGGGGGTCCAATCTTTCGGCTTCCCTGGGCCACATTGGAAGAGGAATTGTCTGGGGCCATACATAAAATCCACTAACACTAATGGATTGATGAGCTTAAAACACACACACACACACACACACACACACACACACACACACACAAACTCATCATTTTTTTTGAGTTTTTTTGTTTTTTTTTTTATTTTTATTTGAGACAGAGTCTCGCTCTGTCGCCCAGTCTGGAGTGCAGTGGCAAGATCTCAGCTCACTGCAAGCTCCGCCTCCCGGGTTCACGCCATTCTCCTGCCTCTGTCTCCCAAGTAGCTGGGACCCACCACAACGCCCAGCTAGTTTTTTTGTATTTTCAGTAGAGATGGGATTTCACCGTGTTAGCCAGGATAGTCTTGATCTCTTGACCTCGTGATCCACCCGCCTCGGCCTCCCAAAGTGCT
>NW_012115244.1:2652290-2690137 GCF_000951035.1 Colobus angolensis palliatus | reverse complement strand
TCCCGGGTTTACGCCATTCTCCTGCCTCAGCCTCCCGAGTAGCTGGGACTACAGGCGCCTGCCACCTTGCCTGGCTAGTTTTTTGTATTTTTTTTTAGTAGAGACGGGGTTTCACTGTGTTGGTGGTCTCGATCTCCTGACCTCGTGATCCGCCCATCTCGGCCTCCCAAAGTGCTGGGATTACAGGCTTGAGCCACCGCGCCCAGCCGCGTCTTATTTCTTTCACTGAGCGCCCTGTTGCAAGATTGATCCACGGTGCAGCGTGAGCGGAAATCCCGTTCCTCCTTAGGACTGAATAATGGGCTCTTGCATGGATGGACCACGTTTTGTTTCTCCAGTCATCTATCGAGGGCCGTTTAGGTGGTTTCCACTTTTGGGTTCTAGTGAATTATGCGGCCTTGAACCTTTCTGGAAAGGTTTTGGTACGGAGGTGCGTTTTCAAGGCTTGTGGGCGTATACCCAGGAGGGGGTTGCTGGGGGCAGGGCTGGTAATGATTTATTTATGTTCTGTTTGTGCGTCTGTCTTGGAGGGCAGCCTGAAATGAGGATGAGGCTGGGAGGACACAGCTGCTGCCTCACTGAGAGGAGCTGGGAAGAAGACAAATGGCATCTTGCGTTTTGCACAGTGACCTTGTTTTTGGCTGTGCTTAGACGTAATTTTGGAGTCATTTTGTTCTGGGTCTCTCTTCATCATGATCCCAGACCAACCTTGCCCACCCTGGGACTTCTGTGAGGTCGTTTTTATGTCCGACAGGAAGGCGCCACGACCATGCGGTGGGCTTGTTCCTGGGTGGGGCGTCGGGGCAGCTGCCATCATCCTGGTCCCCAGTGACATCCTGTGTGAGGGGAGGGAGGGTCTGAATACCTGCGGTGAGTTCCCTGGTGTGGCGGGTGGGTTGCCTGTCTGCCCGGCCACCCGACATTGGCCACTGAGCAGGTTAACTGCTCAGAATGCTCAGAGCAGACAGAGTCAGCAGGGCCACCGTGGACCCACAACCCCTTCCACACACGACTCTCCCTATTGTCTAGGCCCGCAGGCGGCTTTCCTCTCAGTCTGGGACCCTTCATGTCCCCCACACAGCCCTCTCTGCCCATTTCACGTTGCATCTTAAGTGGCATTTACCAAGAGCCACCCCTCCCCCGGCTACATCAGATGTCCCTTCTGTGCTCCCCAAAAGACTCCTAATTTCCCCTTAGGAGAATTATTAGGAGAATTAGGGGGAATCAGAGGAACAGGGAGCAGGCTGAGGGCCATGCATATTTCCCACGGGAACCGACTCGGCCCTGGCACCCCTGCCTCCAGCCACCGACACAGCCCGGCCAGTCCACAGACAGCTGCTTCTCGTCCAGCCTCCCCTCCTCTGTCCTTTACAAAGCAAATATGACCCAATTCCTCCCAGCTGGCAAACTTGCAGAACTCCGTTGTCCACAGAATAAATCCTAACTGATGCTGGGATCTGAGCAACCCCCCTGGCCGGGAGCGTCAGTGCCCTGGGAGGTCCTCAGGCTCTTCGAGGTGTGCTGGACAGCATCGCAACGAGCCAGGAGAAGGTGTATTACCTGAGTCAGGGCTGGAGCTTGGGAAACATTTGGTTGTCAACCTCTGTCCCCTCCAGCTAATGCACATAGCGTTTAGATTGTGCTGCATCTTGACAACGACTCCGTAATTATGTGGGAAGGGAATGCTGTGCGGTCCACACCTGGCATCACATTCACCAAGACTGCTGTCTACATTCATGACCTTGTTTGTTGCTAGAAGATTCACCAAATGCAGATGTGGTTTTATTAAAATTCTTGACAATTCCCCAAATGCTTAGTTTGGGGTAAATTCTGCCCTGCATAAAATAAAAAGCCTGAAGATTTCTCAAGTTAAGAATGACATTTCAGGTGAATTGTAAGAACAGAATGTCCTTTTCTATTTAAAAAATGAAGTAAACTTCCCCTGCAGCATGTTTACCTTTTTAAAACTGGATGGGAGCCACATTCCAGCACAATAAAATATCCCTGACACGTTCTTCTAGGGTGGTGATTGTGATGTCTGTCACGAGTGGCAATGCTTAAATATTTCAATTCGACAAATGTGTATTGTGCACCTGCTATGAGTCCAGTCATCTCTGGGCACAGAGGAAGATATTTTAAAAAGAAAAAAAATGGCTGGGCACAGTGGCTCACGCCTGTAGTCCCGGCAGTGGGAGGCTGAGGCGGGCAGATCACCTGAGGTCAGGAGTTCGAGACCAGCCTGGCTAACATGGTGAAACTCTGTTTCTACTGAAAATACAAAACATCAACTGGGCGTGGTGGTGCATGCCTGTAATCCAAGCTACTCAGGAGGCTGAAGCAGGAGAATCGCTTGAACCCGGGAAGTGGAGGTTGCAGTGAGCCGAGATCGTGCCATTGCACTCCAGCTTGGGCAAAAAGAGCGAAACTCCATCTCAGGAAAAAAAAAAAAAAAAAAAAAAAAGGCACACGAAATAATGACAATAAACTAACCAGGACAGACCCATATAAATAAGCGTTGACTTCAAAGTCTTCTTCTTGCAGGAAGGGAGGACTCCTTCCACCGGGTCCTTAGCAGCCACGGCTCACTCTGCCTGCTGCATTTCGTTTTCTGCAAGGAGCCTGCAGCTGCTGATCTGCAGATGGATTCTGTGGGTCTTTTCTAGCAAGGAGATCCTGAAGGTCTGTGACTAGAGTGGGCAGTTTCCCCATCTCCTTTCCTTAACCCTGCAGCCGACATAGCTGCCACTCACGGCTCTCCGAATCTTCCTCACCTCCAGACCCAGGAAAGACCACACCTGTGGCTGGATTTGACCTAAGGTCTGGACCAGGAGGTGACAGGGGTGCTTATTTCCAAATGCTGCACTCGAAAAGCCCTTCCTCACCACGGCTGCAGAGAAGGCTGTGGACCAGATGGTTCTGCCTCAAGAAAGGGGAACATCCAGCAGCCTGGGGCCCTGAAATAAGGTGTGGAACAAAGCCTCCTGCCTGTGCAAGACAAATAATATGAGCAGACAGTGATCTCTATCCGTGTATGTGTGTGTGTGTGTATTTATGTCGCTAAGATTCCAGGGTCATTAGTGACTGTAGCACAGTTTAGCCTCTTCTGGTTGCTGCCGCCCTTCCCACTCCCCACCTACATTTACCAAGTGAAAATCCATTCTCTGACTCTTGTTACAAGCAGGGAGATCTAAAAACAGAGAGAGGGAGAGAGGGAGGGAGGGATCAGGGATGATGGATCCAGTGGGTTCGGGTTTTTTTTTAACTTGGCATCTAAGATGTTGCTCTTAGAAAGATATGGAATTTGGTCAACCTACTTGTAGAAACATTCTTGGAGAAAGAGAGACACTATGACATGTTGAGAACACATAAAACAGCCTTGTCTTGTATCATCCAAACTTGACACTATTGAGCTTTACATTTGATGGCTCCAGAGTTCTTTTAAGCATCTTTTGTAAGAATACAGGTCAGTTACTAAGGCCAAGCGTGGTGGCTCACCTCTGTTATCCCAGCACTTTGGGAGGCCAAGGCCAGTGGATCACGAGGTCAGGAGATAGAGACCAGCCTGGCCAACATGGTGAAACCCTGTCTCTACTAAAATATAAAAAATTAGCTGGACATGGTGGTACACACCTGCAATCCCAGCTACTCGCGAGGCTGAGGCAGGGGAATCACTTGAACCCGGGAGGCAGAAGTTACAGTGAGCCGAGATCCCACTACTTCACTCCAGCCTGGGCCACAGAGCAAGACTGCATCACAAAAAAAAAAAAAAAAAAAATTTGTTTGATGCTCCTGATGATTAGAATCATCTGACAAATTTTTGGCTGAATGCTGCATAAATGATATTTCACCTTTCCAGGGACTCACACCCAGGTGTGCATGACATCTGTTTGCCCTCAGTCGATCGTGTTAATTTTGAGACTTGGTTAATGTGTGACCTGGTTTCTCCACTGTATAGTTGCTATTTTTAATTTTGCAAATTAGTAAATACTTGGTAGGGAGATAATTAGATTATATACATATCCTTTTTCTCAGCAAACATTCTCATATTTAGGATCTAGGATGATTCTAGCCTGAATCAGTTATTACTATCATGAGGGTAAGTGATGATTTTCCAACTTTTGGTGTTTGTTAGCGGGTGTTCCACTCTAAGGAAAAGCCCTTCCTGTCCCTCCATGTGTTCACTTATTGATTTATCTATCATTTATTTGTGTGTATTTATGTCAGCAGAGCCTCACGGGGTTCTTGTTTTATTGGATGGTCATGATCTGCCCCTTGCCACTCGCTCTGGTGCTCACACTGTGTAGCTTTGGCCCAGGTGGTCCAAGGAGCAGGCTTTCCGGGACCCCTCAGACCCACCCCATTGATTTTGAGGAAGCCCCTCATTTTGAGCACAGTCAGTTGTTTAGGGCTCTGCTGTGTCCTCCTGCTTCAGGTCCTGAACCAGCCATTTCCACCAAGGCGCGCTGCTGCCTTTCAGGGAGGAAAGTCAGGCCTGTGAAGACAGGGCAAAACAGAAGAAAGCTTCAGGTCACGGGAGACTAGAGAGGCGGGGCCCCTAAACATGGTGCAGGTCACAGGAGACTAGAGATGGGGGGGATCCCTAAACACAGTGTAAGTCACAGAAGACTAGGGGGGGACTCCTAAACATAGCATGGGTCACAGGATACTAGAGAGAGGGTACCCCAAAACCCAACATAGGTTACAGGAGACTAAAGGGTGACTCACCCCTGTGATACCAGCACTTTCGGAGGCTGAGGCAGGAAGATCACTTGAGCCCAGGAGTTTGAGACCAGCCTGGGCAACATAGTGAAACCCTGTCTCTACAAAAAGCATAAAATTTAGATGGGTAAGATGGTGTGCCTCTAGTTCCAGCTACCTGGGAGGCTGAGGTGGGAGGATCACCTGAGCCTGGTTAAAATAATCAGGAAGAAATCAAGACCAAAGTGAGGTCCTTTTTCCCTTCTCCTCTTCCTTCCTTCCTTCCTTCCTTCCTTCCTTCCTTCCTTCCTTCCTTCCTTCTTTCCTTTCATCCTTCCTTCTTCCTTCCCTTCCTTCCCTACCTTCTTCCTTCTTTCTTCTTTCTTCTTTTTCCTTCCTTCCTTCCTTCCTTCCGTTCACTAATGGAGAAGCCATGTGGTTCAGCATAGAAAGGAAATGTCCTGCAATCTGATGTTCTTTGGAAACCAGGCTGGGAGCTTATCAGTGACGTAGCTTCTGGTTGGTCATTTCAGTTCCCTGGGCCTCAGTTTCCCTATGTGGAGGATAAGGACACTGAGGACACCTACATGGCAGAACAGGGTGGGAGGTGCATGGGACTGGGCCCCAGCCTAGTGACCTGGACCCCAGCCATTGTATTTCCCCTGCGACCCACAGGCTGCAGGTTGGGCTGCAAGTGACCTCCGGGAACCCACACCTGGGGGAAGAAGCCCCGGAGAACTGGGTGGGAAGGTGAGGAGGCAGGCAGTGGACCAAGCCTTCCTGCCAGGCAGAGACGGGACTGGCTTTTCATAAGATTGTGCCTTTCAGCAACATCGACTCTTCCAGGAAATGTGCTTACATTTGCAAAATGTATCAAACAGAATAAAACTATCTAAACAACCATGACTCAAAGGCTTGCTTCTGACTTAAGCAAATGGAGTTCAGTTTGCAGTTTGCAAATTCTTCCCTGGAGTTAAATTTTTGAGTCACTGTGCACAATCTTGCTCTTTCGAATAGTTTTCAAAGAGAGAAAACGCCTCAAGCAAATATTCTCAATTCCACAGTCGCTTCCTTAGCTCACCCGCAGCCTGGCTCCCAAGGCAGGAGAGCGGTGAACATTCTACCCACATCTCCCTCTAAACACATGCAGCCACCTCTGAAGGGGACGGGAGAGGCTTCTGGCCTCCTCCTGGGGCTGACGGAAGTGCTGGGGAGGGTCCTGGGCGGCACCATCCAGAGATGCAAAAGGCTTACCATGGACAGGGTCTGGGGAAATGTGTTCATTAAGTGTGAATGTTTAATGGCTCCTAGAGAAGGTATGGGTAGACCCTGAGCCTCAAAGCCACCCTGAGCAGCCACATCTGGAGGCCCTGGGGGTGGCTAACTCCTGCCCGTCCCTGCTGCCTCCCCCACCACCTTCCTCAGTCACAGATTCCTGGGGACAGAGACAGACAGGCACACTCCTCTTGACACCCTCCCACGTGGGGCCACCAGTCCCTGCCCTGGCCCCAGTGAGTGCCCCAAAGCGTGGGTAAAGACTGCAAGAGAACGGGGTCTCTATTCCAGAAGCTGCTTCCACCTCAGCTCAGGGCTGACCTCTGTGAGGGACCAGGCTCTCCTGCTCCCCAGCACCCACTGGGTCCCTTTCTCCATATCCACCCTCTGACCAGCTTGGCTGCCCCAAGCCCTCCTTCCACCCATGAATGCCTGCTCCGCTCTCTGGGGCCCCTGGAAAGGGGAAGGTCCTTCCACCACAGCCCTGGGCTTCCGATGTTTGCAGGACCTGGTCACGCCCCACCCCCTCGGTCGCCTGTGCTCACGCATTTTCTGAGGCAGTGTTTGTTACAGATTTCCCCAGTGCCTGCTTCTGCCCTGAAAGGTGACAGGAAGCATTGGCACAGTCCCTGCCACTCTCCTGGAGGAAAGCTGGGTGGGTCTCATGCCAACACTGGGAGAGTTCTGACAAGGTGGCTGGGCCTGGGTTCCATCCTGGGCTCTATCCTGCACCTCTCTCAGCAAATGACACCATGGACCCCTCATTCCTTCTTCAAACACTCTTTCCTCCTGGCTTCCAGGACACCTGGCTTCTTCTGCCCCTTTCTCACTCCCTGCCCCTTCTCAGACTCCTGCCTGGCTCATCCTCATTTTGGTGAACTTGACACCTGAGTACCTGCGGCTCAGACCTTCCTCCCCTCTTCCCTGTCCATATGCAATTAGTCCCCTGGGCAGTATCCTCCTGTCACCTGGTTTTAGTACCATCCATCTACAGAGACTCCCAAACGTGCAGCTCCAGGACATGCATCTTCCACCGCTCTCTCTCTGTCTCGCTCCCTCCCTCTCTCCCTCCCTCCCTTCCTTCCTTCCTTCCATCCTTCCTTCGTCCCTCTCTCCTTCCTTCCTACCTTCCTCCCTCCCCCCCTTTATTCCTTCCTCTTTCCTTCCTTCCTTCTTCCTTCCTTCCTCTCTCCTTCCTTCCTTCTTCCTTCCTTCCTTCCATCCATCCATCATTCCTCCCTCTCTCCTTCATTCCTACCTTCTTCCCTCCCTTCTTTCCTTCCTTCTTTTTGTCCATCCTTCCTTCCTCCCTCTCTCTTTCCCTCCCTCCCTCTCTCCCTTCCTTCCTTCCCTCCTTGCTTCCTTTCTTCTTTCTTTCCTTCCTTCCCTCCTTCTTTCCTCATACACACAGCTGAACACTCCGCAGAGGCTGACATTCAACAGACATCTCAAATGGAACACGCGTAACTCCAAACTCTTGATTTCTTCTCAAAACCTGCTTCTCTTCCATTTCCTAATCTCTGTTAGTGGCAAAACTCTTCTTTCTGTTCCTGAGACCAAAGTCCTCAGCAACGTCTCAATTCCCCTTTCATTTTCACTCCTCACCTTCAGTCCATGGAACTTTCAAAACCACACCAAGAACCCCACCACTCACGCACAAGGCGTCCCCCTCCAGCCCTTGGCCCCACCACGATGCCCTCACCTGCTCTGTTCTCCATGGAGCTGCCTGGGGGATGCTTACCAGTCTGATTTGTGTCTTCCTTGTTGATAATTAACACCGGACCCCTCATGGGGATATGTACTCCACCCAGGAGGGCAGAGATCTGCTCCTTCAGCAGCCGCGTCCTCCTTGCCTGGGACAGTGCCTGGCACCTGGCAGGTCCTCACTAAGTGTTCTCTGGCAGGTGAAGGAATGCGGTGGGCTGCTTTCCTCCGTGAATGAGCCTGTGCATGTCTGCCATGTTCCATATGTATTTCATGGAGGCCTACAGTGTGTGCACATATGCTAAGGTGGGTGGGGGGGAAGCAGAATATGGGGTGAATCAAATATAGGCTTGTGGTGTCTTATGGAATATGCATTTATTTGGTCTTTGTCCCCACTTCCTGGCACACAGCTCCTGAAGCCCTTGGCATCTCTGGAGTGGTGAGGGTCTTTGTAGGCCAAGGAGATGACAGGGGCCAGGACCCCAGGGAGCTTCGGTTTGGGGGCTGGTGGCCAGGAAGACCAAGGCAGAATTGGAGGGTGGGACTTTCAGCCCCATTCCCAACTCCAGGAAGGGAAGAGGGGCTGGAGGTGGAGCAGTTACCAAGGACAGGTGACGTCATCAGTCCTGCCTGCAGGGCAGAAGGGTCTGGGGCTGCTAGACTGCTGACCCCATGCAGATGTCTGGAGGGCAGCTCCCCCAGAAAGCATGTGCAGTCTCCTTGCCCTCTCTCTTTATTCTGCAAGCGTGTGCAGGATCCTCACCCTCCCTCCTTACACTGCATCTCTTCCTTGTGGCTGTTCTTCAGGCGGATCTTTTATAACAAGTTGTTGAGAATAAGTGGTGGATTTTCCTGAGTTTTGTGAGCTGTTCTAGCAAATTATCAAAGGAAGGGTCATGGGAAGCGCTGATTTCCAGCCTGTCACTCAGAAATACAGGGGCCACCTGGGACTTGATGGCTGACGTCTGGGATGGGGGCAGTCTTGTGGGACTGACCCCCTCACCTATGGGTCCTGTACTAATTAACTTGTGGGTAATTTGTGTCGATTGTGGGGCACCCAGCTCGTGTCTGGAGAGTTGAAGAACTGGTTGTCTGTGTGAATCAAAAGCACCATGCTTTGGTGTCAGAGTGTTCTGAGTAAAAACAGTTCCAAAGACCTGACCTCAAGGGTTTACCCCTATTTGGGGGAGGCTGGCCAGAAGGAGTGAGGGAGGAAGTTTCCTTCCCTTAGAATGTCAGTTCCCCAGCCGGGATCCTGTGGCTTCATGGCTGTGTTCACACTCAACAGTGCCAGCAAGCAGGAGGCTGCTGTTGAATATGCAGAAAGGAGAGAAGAGGGAGGGAGGAGGAGGACTCCGGAGGAGGGAGGGTCCCTCCGATTGGCCTTTCTGCCTGGCGCCATCCCGCCTCCATGTTGGGACACCCCAGTGCGACCATCTGTCTAAGCGTCTGACCTGACCAACCTGGCATTTCAACCTTCTTCGGGGAGAAGTGGTACTTGGTGTGCATTTAATTTCATAATTGCAGTCTCCTATTTGTCAACTTCTCTACCTTCGGGAAGCAGGAGGAACACTTTCAGCCAGCGTCTGCGTGATTTCAGAGCGCTGCCCAGAAGTAACCTCTTGTAAAACCCCACTGTGCTACTAGCTATTGAAATGTATAGCTCTCCTACCTCTGGGAGAGGTGAAAGTGTTTACTGTTCTTTAAATAAATAAGGATGTGTGTTAAGCATTATGAGTGAGTCTGGGAGTCGGGGATGGAAAACAGAGTTTTAGGATTTGCAGTTGAGGAACTGTAGATTTTACTCGTTTGGGCTGGAGGGCAGAAAGCACTGGTGCACAGCCAGGGGGGCAGGGCAACTCCTAGATCTCGAAGACCTGGGGGAAAGCCTCTGTCTGAGCAAGGTGGGGTGGATGCATTCATGAACAGCCAGTAAGACCATTTTCACTTTGGTTAGAATAAAATGAAACCTACTTGCAAATACATCTGCATGAAAACAAATAGACAATAAATAAACACACACATAACAAAATCAGTCAGAATACACGTAATAAATAAAACTAATAAACAGCAGCCCTGCCTCTCAGAAGCTGTGTGACCAGCAAATCTTTTCCTTTTTGGAGCTTCAATTTCTTCATTGGAATAATCTGGAAAATATTTCCTGCCTCCTGGTGTTGTTGCGGGGATGAGGTTCTGCTAATGCAATGAGACGTCTGCTGCCGGCAACGACAGAGGCCTGGTCTGGACGCACAGGGCACTGCTGTCTCAGGAGGACTGGGTTTTAGGAAGAGCTGGTGCCTGTTTTAGAGAAGGTCACAGGACACAGTCAAACTCTCCGTGCAGATGCTTTCTCCACTCCCAGAAGTGTGGATGGAGACTGAGGGGAAAGAGGCGAGGTTGATCCCATCAAGGCAGGGCACCCGTGGCCTCCCTGGGGGGATCACCCACCGTCCCTTACCACACATCCTGAGTGATGGTGTCCAGAGGCAGGAGATGAAGACGCCCAGGCCTTCGTCGGCTCCAAAACACAGCTCACACTCAGGGCCTCATCCTCAAGGCGCCAGACCAGCCATTTTGCTGAAGGCAAAACATCTTAAAATAAACAAGTCAAGACCGGGCATGGTGGCTCACGACTGTAATCCCAGCACTTCGGGAGGCCGGGGTGGGTAGCTCGCCTGAGGTCAGGAGTTCAAGACCAGCCAACATGGTGAAACCCCATCCCTACTGAAAATACAAAAACTAGCCAGGCGTGGTGGCAGACACCTGTAATCCCAGCTACTGCGGAGGCTGAACCAAGAAGATCGCTTGAACCCTGGAGGGGGAGGTTGCAGTGAGCCGAGATCGCGCCATTGCGCTCCAGCCTGGGTGACAAGAGCGAGATCTCATCCCAAAATAAATAAATAAACAAACAAACAAGTAAAACGTGGAAAGAAACATGGCCACGGCTCTAACTTCATGAATTTGCTGATTTTTCTCTGCGGCAAAACTTCACTGTGTTTCCAGGCAAGGCAGGTGGACCCCGGGGCCTTTGCAGGTGTGTGGTGAACACAGTGCGGGGCTGTTTTCCCCCTGGCCTGCACCTTGCCTGTGTCAACAAAGGCCAGCTTTCTCCTCGTTTTCTCCCTGTTGCTTTCCGACTGCAGCTGATTAGGGAAACCCAGGGACAAATGGCCCCAGGAGCTTCGAGTGACACTGTGCTTTGTTACCATTGTTCGTCTCAGCCATCTCCTCCAGGCCCCTCTTCACCTTGATGAGGCAGCGCCTTTCTCCGCTGTGCCTGTGGCCTTGCCAGGTGGACTTCCTACCAGGGAACAAGGAATTTGCTTTCTGGGGAGCCAAGAAGCTGCCAGAACACTACAGAATCCCAGGCAGGGAGAAAGGGCAGAGGTTTCATTCAAACTCCACAGTCTTCCTCTGAGGCGGCAGCCGGACAAGCCCTGCTCACAGTTAGAAACTGGAGAGGCGGCAACACGAGCCGGAAAGTGTGAGAGAAAGTCTGGAAACAAGCCCAGCAGGCAGGGAGACCTTGGCCCTGCTGTGTCATCCCTTTCTGACAATTTGGGAGGATGATATTCCTCCTAAATTATGGAGAAGCCCTGTGCTCCTTCAGCAAATATCCCTGGAACATTTCCTACAGGGCAGGTCTTGGGACAACCTTAGGACCAAACATAGTGAAAGCATCCACAGTGGGAGAGGAGGGGCGGGCAAAGGAACATCAGCAGCTGGCGGTGAGCGCAGCTAACCCTCATCGGACCAGACCTTGGGGAGCCAGACCTGGGGGAGCAGCAACCCCTCATTGGACCAGACCTGACAGCCGAGGGCCAGGGCTGTATCTCATCCATCACTGCCTCTCCTGATCCCATCGGCACAGTTGGGAACAGCAGGGAAAAGTGTCTTGAGTGAATGGACTCAATAACTTAGATGCTGTTGGAATCCAAAAGACACACCTAGGACAAAGCATCAGTAGAGGAAAGTGCCTTCCCGATGCTGACCCATGAACTTCCCACACTCCAGAGTCCTCCTTACAGGCGGCAGCAGGAGCTGTGCTTCCCAGGTGGAACAGGGGTCGCTGTGGCCCATGACCATCAAGACAGGTGCTATTGAATGCCCCTGCCTGGCACAGGGGTTGCAAATTCTGAGGGAAATGGGCAGCCAGCATTCCTGCTAGGCGTCCATTCCCTATTTCTCTCTGTGACTCCGCTGTTTCTTGGGGAAGCAGAATCTCACCCATTCCACCTTCTCCTGGCCTCCCCGGCACAGCCACTGCTCTTGTACAATTACTGCCTTCAGAGCCTGTTGTTCTTCTCTCGAACTGACCTGGAGGAGCTAATTACCAACAGCACTTAGCACAGCTCCCTTCTTCTTATAGTACACGGGGATCCTTTAATGTGTTGTGACATTAAACATCTGAGTAACCCAGATGGGTGTTGTCTGTCGTTAGTTAGGGTTCTCCCAGAACCATTAACGCCCACACCTTCCAAACCCAACATTGCACAAATCTGACTGGTATTAGAGATGTTGTGTGCTGTCGCCATGGAAACGTTCTCCCCCACCCCACCCCCACTGCCACTCCCTGGTTTTAAGCTTAATTTTGTAAAAACATGCAATTCAGCTGGCAAGAGCTTTCAGATTTAAATATAGAGATTGGATTAAATTAGTGTTAAAGTGGAGTTTGAATCCATAGTGCAGGAAATGAATCAAACCTGGTCATGTTAAGGGATGGGGTGGAAAGCCGAGATGGGGCGTCAGCACTGCGCCAGACACCTGCCTCAATGTCAAGTAGTGTTCCATTTAACTGCAGGTCTTGGTGTTTCAGTAGCGTGTGTGCTCAGACAATTTCAAGGGGAAAAATTAGTTTAGGTTTTTGTGTTTTTCAAGTACGTCTCTGGATTGTGCCTGCATAACTCATTTCCTCTTTCTGTTTGGGGTGGGACGCCCAAGGCTGCAACTTCTTCTCCACTTCTTCCTCCCTGAAGTTTGGGTTGGCCTTGGGACATGTTTTGTTCAATAAACAGAGCAGAAAAGATGTGCACATCCTGGCTTAGGTCTCACAAGGCTGTGCACACTTTAGTGCCTGCAACCGCTACCATCAGAGCAAGCCCCAGCTAGCCTGCTAGGTGATGAGAAGCGCAAGGGCCAGCCACCCCCATCCCTCAAGCCCACAGCTGCACAAGTGGGGCCACCCGCTGCTGGCTAACCCCCATCACAGGCTTTAGAGAGCCAGGACTCAGAGCACTGCCCAGCTGGGCCCAACTCAAATTGCGAGCCCACAGAACTGTGAGCAAAACACATGATTATCATTTTAAGACACTCCATTTTAGGGTGTTCAATTGTACAACAAAGGCTTATTGTTACATGATCCAACAATAAAGCATCAGATGAGCCTTGTTGTATGAAAGTAGAAAAACAACTCTTACTTTAGCTGTTTAATGTAGGGCATTGATGTTTTCTTGAGAAACACGGATAATTGCTGTTTGTGGAACCCTGTGAATTTCAGACCCTGCAATCTTCCATGTACCAGCTGGCTCCTGTCTCTCTCAGCCACACAAGTTGGCAAATGGCGCCTGCAAGCCAGGTTGTCCTGGGGCCAAATTACAAGGGGCTCCAAGCTGCTGTCCAGATCTTTGGTTGGTCTGAACGTTGAGTGGAAATGAGCCACAGATCCAGTTTGGGAACTCGGTCTTGTAGCAGGAAGCTGTTTAGGTTACTGACATGATGGTCCAAACGGCGCCCATGAAATGGCAAGCAAAATGATCATTTCCACACACAGCACGTGGCATGGAGTATGAGCTCATGTTTCCTGAAGGAGCAAATGACAATGGCCCTGCCTCTGCCACGTGTTCAGTGCCCTGCTCAGTGCGAGTGGAAGGAAGCCACGCTGGGATCAAGGGATTCTGGGCTATGGTCTACTTGTTATGACTATGGGGGTGCTTGTCCCAGCCTTTATTTTAGGGCATGTGTAAAATAACATCATAATCTTCATAGCACTTTCTTCACAGAGTCTCTTAGCACTTTATACGTCACTCAGCACCTAACTTGTGAAAGGCATTTTCAAAATAACAATGATAGTTACAATTTTTTGGGCAGTTGATTGTTCACATACAGGACTGGACAGTGCTCACAGATTATAAACAGTCCCGTGGCGTGGTTTTCACCTGACATGCTAGAATTAGACACAAGACTTGCTCTCTTCCACGCCACATCATATTTTGTCTCTCTCTCATGGAAACGAGACATTTCATGGGCAAGAAAGCAGGCAGAGAGCCAGCCTTTGATCCGGTTGTCCCTGCTGCAGAGAAACATTCACACACGTGGACGGACAAAGTGGCTCAACGGCTTTTAGCGTTTGCATGTGGAAGGCATCAGACATTTCATAGTTGTAATCTTATCTAATCTCTCTGACAACCCTTCAAGGCAGATGGCACTCTCCTGCGGTGAAGATGAAGATGCAGGGGCTCAGGAAGAGCAAAGCCCTGGTGGAGGCGCAAGGGCAGCACTGGAGGAGCCGAGGTGTAAACCCACAGAGTGAACAGAGACCCCCACCAGCACCCAGGCTTGTCTGTGGGTTTCTTCTGCCCCGTCTCCCTTTTCTAAGAAGCCTGTTCTCCGATGTCTTTCCCTAAACATCCAGGGCACCCTAACCAACAGAAAACATATCCTTCTGGCACGTTTCTGGAAGAACCACCATTCAGAGTTGCACAAGGTACTGGAGTCTAAATGGGCCTCTCAGAATGATTTGGTGAAGGGTGCTCATGAAAATCCTTTGTCAGGATGGATGCACTGGGCTAGTGTTCAGGGACAGCCATGGACCATCTGCCATAGGGAGCTCATGCCAGCAAATATGCTTCACATGACTGTTCATACAACTGAAAGTAATCCTATAGCGTCGTTTGTACATTGGCCACTAAAAGGTTGGAATGTGCCTCTTACCAACTTCTAGGAGAAGTTGCAGTCTCTCCAAAGCATGTTTAATTTACACGGGCAAGTCCCACATTTCAGTTATTTTTATACATCTAAGATATTATTACCAAGTGGCAGAACAGTCGGTGCTAATTACTGCTCGGTTGAGTTGCCGGCCTTTGTCATTAAGGCAGAAGTAACATCTTGCTAATTCTATGTTTAATTCCAAGAAGCCTCCCTTGCACCTGCTCTCTTTCAGGAAGCTCAGCTCCAGGGAAGTGGTGGCCATGTCCTCTCATCTCAATTTCTTAAGGGCAGTGAACCTACTGTGTGCCAGCAATGGTAAAATTTCAAACTGTTTGACCATGAGCTTATTCAGCACGTCAGAAATACTTGGCAATTTCTGCATCTTCTCACCTTGTCTGCATTTTCAGAAATGTTTTCAGACCCAGTAATGTAGAGAGAGGCAACCTGAATTAAGGTGAGACCCTCTTCACATGAGAATTCGGTGCAATATGACCTCAAAACTGCAGTTTGTCAGTACTGTGTGCAGGACCATCTGCTTAGTGCTGGGTGGCATGTGAGAAAGGCGGTGATAACATCCATCTCACAGCAGTGTTGTGAGAATGAAGCCAGTTAATACAGGTGTTGCACTTAGAATATTAGCACCTTCCTTAGGCATCAGTAAAATCCAACTGTCATCATCATCATCATCTTCATCCTCCTCCTCTTCACCATCATCATCATCAACCTCCTCCTCATCATCTTCATCACCATCCTCCTCCTCATTATCATTACCATCATTACCATCACCATTATCATCATCATCGCCAAACTCTTCATCATCATCTTCATCTTCATCATCTTTATCACCATCCTCCTCCTCCTCATCATTACCATCATTACCATCACCATTATCATCATCATCGCCAAACTCTTCATCATCATCTTCATCTTCATCATCTTCATCACCATCCTCCTCCTCATTATCATCATTACCATCATTACCATCACCATTATCATCATCATCACCAAACTCTTTATCATCATCTTCATCTTCATCATCTTCATCATCATCCTCCTCCTCATTATCATTACCATCATTACTATCACCATTATCATCATCATCGCCAAACTCTTCATCATCATCTTCATCTTCATCATCTTCATCACCATCCTCCTCCTCATTATCATTATTACCATCATTACCATCACCATTATCATCATCACCATCGCCAACCTCCTCTTCATCATCTTCATCACCATCATCATCATCACCATCATTACCATCACCATCCTCCTCATCATCACCATCATTACCATTATCACCATTCCCTCTCCTTGAAGCTGGGTTGGTCTTAATGGCTCAGCTGACCAACAAGGTGGAGAGGAAGGTACCTTCTGGGGATCCTGTGCCTGGGTCTCTTGGGATGCCCCCTGGAGGACCTCAGCTGCCCCAGCAGAAGAAGGCTTGGCTACAGAGCCTCAGTGACCATGTGAAGCTACTGCTCCAGCTGAGTTCCCAGCTGACGGCATCCACCCCCAGCCGCATGAGGAGCCACCTTGGATGGCCAGCCCAGGGGTCTTCAGCCATCTTCACACCGAATCTTTTGGCTGCACTTGCTTGGGAGCCCCTGGGGCAACCAGGAGGACTGTGAGCATTGAGGATTTAACCAAGCTCTTGGGTGGTTCTACCTGCTGAGAACTGTGAATGTGAGCTCATACCAGAGCTGGATTCAAGGCTGTCCCTGTCACTCCCTGGCTGTGTCACTTCTACTTCTTGGACCTCCGTTTCCTCGCCTATGAAACAGAGCTGTTCGTGGTCTCAGGTTGAAGTGGCTGCTGTGAAGATTTCTTGTAAGCGTGTGGATGGAACAAATGCTTACATGCAGCTATTGCCATGGTTATCATGTTTCAGGCATAAGGTGTGAGGGTAAATGCAGACACAGCCACATCATGCTCTTGGAGGATGGGTGGTGGCATTTTCCCAGCATGGGGCTGGGAGAGAGGGTCCAAGAGATTTGCTAGAGGGCCCGGCATTACCCATCCTGGGCATTTCAGCCTCTACATCTAACACAGGATGCAGATTTTTCAAATGGGGATGGACACATAACAGGTAGTGATTGCCTAAAATGTGAGAGGCTCTACACAAACACACCAGGGCAGCCACACCCTCACTCCTTCAGTACCTGTTGGTTTTGTTCCATTGAGACCTCCTGAGTGGCCTCAGGACCCCACAGCTCCACTGTGGGGGGGCTGAGATTCCAACCCTTCCTGTACACCGAGGGGAGGCTGTGTCCTTCCGGGCCCTTGCTGTGCTGTCTCGGGCAGCACGACTTCCAGGCTGGAGGGACACCCCACCCCAGCCCGCTGTCAGGGAAGGCTGCACAAAGGCCAGAGCACATTCATCCTTGGAGTGAGGCCGGCAGTGCTGTGAGTGAGAGCAGCCCTCCCTATGGCAGGTGGCAGCATGGTCCCGGGCCTTGGAGCCAGAGCCCTGTGGCATCCCACATAAGTGAAAGGCTGATGTTGATTGGTTTTATGGGCTAGACCACCAATACAACATCAAGCAATGGTGGCACCTTGTACCGAGCTCACACAGTACACAGTGACTTGTGTTCCACAAAGAGCCTCCATCAGGGCAGGTGCCATCAGTCACCATCAACCACCCAGGAAAATTCGATGTCCGTGGAAGCAGGGCCTTGCTAAGGTACCAGCCAGAGCTTCCTGGGCTCCCTGACACCCTGCTCTTGGCTATTCTGGCAGCATAAACCAAGACAGAATCATTAACTCAGGAACTCTCCTGCTCCCACTCAGCCCCCAAGTCTATGCTGGGTCCTGGGGAGATGGGCACACCAAGAACACTCCCCTGCCCTTGGCTCACATGGGGCAGTTCGGGGGGAGTTACATTTGGGGAGGGCGATTACAACCCCACAGCCGTGCTGGGACAGGGTGACTTGGGGTCTCCTGGGCCATGCAGCTTGGAGTGAGGGAAGAGCTTCAGGAGCATCAGCTGGGGCACAGGACAGGCCTTCAGGAAGGTGTTTGACGCCTATACTCACTGCAGAGGACAGCGTGAGATTCCCTCATGGGGACAGCACGAGGCAACAGAGGGGATGGCTGAAGCATTGCAGGCCCGTCAGGCCATATGGTCCCACCTTGGAGTGTGGAGGGTGCATCCTCCTGAGGCTACTCATAGCTGCAGCTTTTACACTTCACCCACAACTCCATCCATTCTGCCTCTTTATTGACAGCTCAGGTGAGACATCAGTGCTCTGCTCAGCCTCTCCCACCCACCCCGATGGGGCATGATGCTCCCAGCAGACCTCTACTTTCACTGCGGATTCAATCCTAAGAACAGATCAAGATACTATTGCATCTTTTCCTTTACACTGCAGCTCGTAAAGGCGCTCCTCGAAGGAGATGGTAAACCCATCTGGAGGACGGTCTCCCTCCCAGACACTGGATGATTGTGCTGCACAAGGGCCGGGGGTCCACTGTGGCTGAGGGGGCAGCATCAGAACAGAAATGGGAGGTAAAGGCACCCATCTGCACCAGGAAGCAGGACATCCTTCTGTAGAAACGGGAGTCACACCCGTGCAACCTTTGCACTTTGCAGGCAGAATGAGCGCAAAGGCACCTCTTCCTCCAAGGATGCCTTTGTCTGGCCCTTCTGAGGGAGACTAAAATCAGTCACACTCTCCACCCAAAAGCTGAGAGCAGGTGCAGGAGGACATGTGGCCTCAGGGAGCTGAAGGCAAGGCAAGCCCAGGGCTACACAGAGCAGTGGCCTTATCAGGATTCTGACACGGGGAGGGAGACACCCGCTCCGATATCATAATGTAATAAATGAGTAATTGTTGCTATAACTAAAATGCTTGTAATAATAGCAGACCTTTATATTTGTGAAACCCTGAAGTATGTTTGAGTATTGTCATAAAATGTGGGGAAATAAGGAACACTTGATTATTCATTAAACCCTAGAATGTTCTAACACCAGGATAAGTAATTTTAGGACAAATAAAATCCGCCATCCAACCCAAAATATTTCCTATGTGCAGAGGAAGTTAAGTGGGCAATTGGGTGAACTCAACCCGATTAAACAATTATGCCCAAAGGCAGAGATGTCTAAATGGGGCCCACGCCTGCCATGAAAAGATTCTTATTAATATTGTCAGCAATTTTGCTTAATAAATATTTTTGCATAAACAGAGAATTAAATAGATGAAGATCTAATGGCTGACCCAGAAGATGCTATGTACTGGATGCTGATCCAGCCTATGGGAGCGAGATCGGATGTGCGCCATGGCAGGGCCAGGTGAGAACACCAACAACCTCCACAGCAGAGCCGTGGGCGGAGCAGAAAGGCTGACACTGAACAGGAAAGGAGGCCGGTGCCAGGCTTGAGTCTAAAACAGGAGCGGGAGCACCTGCCTCCAAGGCACCCCAAAAGGGACTTCGCCTCTGACTGGCGGCTGTGGTGGCAGGACCCAGGATGACGCACTGAGAGAGCACAGGGTGACCTCACTGTTAGACGCGGGCATGCGCTCACAGCACACACCATGCAAACACAAATACACCATAACCATACACATGACAGAAACACGCAAGAACCCGGTTCTGCGAGCTTGGGTGTGCGCGCCCCCGCTGCTCTGCTCTGAGGACGTGTGGCCTCCGGGCTCCTGTTCACAGCGGGGTCCGGCTGGCAGAAACCGCCCCGGACTTCACAGCAGGGTGTGGCTGGTGGAAACCCCAGATTTGTCCTTCCTTCGTCTCTCACAGCCTTGGGTGCCTCCTGCTACCACATCTGGGCGAGCAGGAGCGAGGCCGTCTCTGCAGGAAAAACCAGACTCCTCCTCCTGGGTCCGGGCCTGTGGCTCCAGCCACATCCACACCCCACGCGACAGGTGGGAGGGAGGCAGTCGCAGGTGGAATCCAGGGCCCCTCCTTTTTATGGTATGTTTCAAACAAAGCGTGGCGTAGCCTGTGTACAGTGTTGGCCTGGCACAGGGAGCTCCGCGGAAGGACGCGCCTCCTGCACGGCCCACGTGTTGCCGGAAGGCCCCGGTGCAACGCAGGCTCGCACGGCTTGCCAGGCCTGGGGTGTGCCCTCTGCGGTGTCCACCACCATCTAGGGAGGTGGCCCTGCGACAGCTATCAAGCGGACCAACGGGCTGGGACTTACAAAAGTTAGGTGATTTCCCTGAAGCCGCAGGGCTGTGAAGCTCAACCGTGTAAAATTGCCAACTAGTTAACTATTTTTGTACCTAAACATGTAATGGTTTAAAAGAATTTAAATGAGAAGGTAGCAGAGTCAAGACTCCGGCTTCCATTTTCTGGATATAGAGTTTAATTCTTTTTTTTTTCTTCTCTTTCCTGAGACAGAGTTTCACTCTTGCTGCCCAGGCTGGAGTGCAATGGCGCCATCTGGGCTCACTGCAGCCTCGGCCTCCGGGGTTCAAGCGATTCTCCGGCCTCAGCCTCCCAAGTAGCTGGGATTATAGGCGCCTGCCACCACGCCGGAGTAATTTTTGTATTTTTAGTAGAGTTGGGGTTTCACCATGTTGGCCAGGCTGGTCTCAAACTCCTGATATCAGGTGATCCTTCCCCCTTGGCCTCCCAAAGTGCTGGGATTACAAGTGTGAGCCACTGCGCCTGGCCAGAATTTAATTCTAAATGAGCAAGTTATTATCATTTTTGAAAAAATGAGGATTTTTAAACCTTCTATCAGCCCCTTAGAGGCCTTTGGATGCATTATGATTTTGGAGTCTGACTATACCTCCGAAGTCCTCAGGGCTGAGGTGAACACACATGTGTTCCGAATGGAGACGCAGATGCTGGGTGGAAGGTGGCCTAGCTGGGGTCCACAGATCACGGACAGGCATGTTGGGAGTGGCCACAGGGCAAGGGGAGACCCATCCCTCAGCAGCTGTGACTTCTCACGGTTTATGGACCTTGTCTCCTTAAATGGGGTATACAAGAATCCAGGGGCACGATGGGTTATCCCACAGACAAATGTGAAACTGAGGTCTGAGACCACACACTTAACAAGGCAAGAAGCTGAGATTTCTGTCTATGCCTGTCTGCCTTGAAAAGTCAACATTCT
Source organism: Colobus angolensis palliatus (assembly GCF_000951035.1). NCBI lineage: Eukaryota > Metazoa > Chordata > Mammalia > Primates > Cercopithecidae > Colobus > Colobus angolensis. Next base: position 2,669,454 of record NW_012115244.1, on the reverse strand, counting down.
CCCCATTGCATGGGGATCCCACCTACCCTCTCAATTCTCAGGCCAGGCGCCCTGATGAGCACAAAATGCATCACCAAGAATGAGGTGAGTATCCCCGCAAGCAACAAGTGGGTGCTTCTGGAAGCCCTGGACACAGAAAGTCTCCCCGGCCAGTTCTGTTCCTCAACCCCAAGCCCTCAGCCAGCTCCATATGTGAATCTATCATGCGTATGTCACCCTCTTTGTACTTTCCCCCAAACGCAGTCCTCCTTTCAAAAAACTCAGTGACAAATGTTTTCAGTAATCATTACTAACCTTATTACATCTCAATAATGCCACAGACCACAGCAGAATCCAATTGCAGCGCAGACTGAAATGACCTTCTTGCAAAAGAGGGAAGTGATATTCCCAAGTCTGACAAGCAATTCTGAATGCACTGTCTGTTAATACTGTGATAACTGTTTGTTTGTGCCACCTTGGGAGATGGCAGCCGCAGCCCTGGGCAGAGCCAAGCATGGGGGAACGTGTCTGTGACAAGGCTCCCCCTGGTTATTTATAAATCATTCACAAATAGTCAGAGGTCTTCTGGGTGGGAATGGGGGAGGAATCCTGACAGTCTTCCCCGTCTCAAAATCTGCAGCTTTGGGGACGATCTGTGAAGAGTCCTGCATGAGGTCTGCATGGAGCAAGGTCCCTGAACCGCCCAGTTGCTGCTTCATCCCAGGCCACTGCCTGGATGCTTCTTGGTGTGCAGTTCCCTCGAAGAGCTTGAAGGAGCCTGTCGCCCGGCACACAGTGCTGAGACAGTGCAGTCCTGGGCATCTTCATCTGCGGTGCTGCTGCTGTCCTTGTTACTCTCTCAGTTAACATCTGTTGAAAGAATGGGTAACTATCCCCTTGGCATCTCAGACCCAGCATAAATGCTCTGTTGAAAGTCTTTCGGCCTTTGGCGTACAGAGGGTGCGTCTCATCGCACGGCACAGGGAGCAGGCACGCTGTCTGCTTTCCGCTTCCACGCCTGTTGATCTGAAGAAATCTACACAGAGCACCTGGGGCTCTCAGTGAGCCACCCCTGCCTGCCTGCCCCTCAGTAAGGGGCACCTGCAGAGTCTCAGACAAAAGTGCTGCCTGATTTTCCATGGGTCCTCAGAACAGGACCCTACTCCCTGCCTGGACCAAATACATCCATCAAACGTAATAAAGAAAAGGGATGCAGAAGCCTTCCCTGTCTGACCCTTCTGCAAAAGCAGGTGCTGGTGGGAGGGGTGGAACCGAGGAAGGAGGCTCGGGGGGATTCCGGCCATCCCTTTCCTAGAACAGGGTGTCTCGGGGGAGGGGGCTTCTCAGAGCTTCATAGGGCTGGGCTCGGGGGCTCCATGTCAGAGTCTGTGTTGCGGGAACCCTTGCGGTCTCACAAAGAGGCTGCCACCAGAGTCCCACGGTAGCTGACCTTCCGCCTGTCCCCAAGAACACGTAGCCTGTCCATTGCCGGGGTGGGATCTGGTGCAGCAGGCCCTCCCCAGGAAGGGCGGGGGTGAGGGTCTGTGCTCCACGCACCTGCGCCCACAGCACAGCAAACACCTGGCCATGAGGAAGGAGGAGGATATTCACGGCCAGGAGCTCAGGCTCAGTGGGAAAACGGCAAATGTACATTTAATTGGTGGGACGGAAAAGGAAGACTCCTCAAGCAAGTGGAGACTGAGATCACACGGCAGACTTTAACCCAAATGGATTCTGCCCTCTCCCTGAACAGGGTAACGGCCATGCTGTTCTCATGACTTTTCTATAGGTAGATTTATGCCAGAGGCCACGGACCCGGGACACCTGGAACCAGCATGTTTTTCCCTCCTATGTTCTCAAGCTACCCTCTTGCTCTCATGCATCAGTGAGCCATTTTGGCCACAATAATACAGTCCTCAATGGACTCCAACACCAAATACCAGGAGCCTCGATGTGTTTGAAGGAACTTCTCTAGAGCAGGTGACTTGCTTGGTGCTTCCTACATTCTGTGGGTGTGGGGCTGGCACTGGTCACTTAAAAATAGAAGCACAGGACAGGCATGGCTAGGATTAATGGAGATCAAAGGATCCTGAACAGCCTTCAGGGACAGCCAGAGGGGGTAAAAAGGCGGAAGCAAGCTGGACTCTGCTCAAACATGGAGAGAGACTCTTGTATGCAAAATTAGAGTTGCAAAGGGAACTGATTTGAACTTTTGATTCTTTGGACTTGAACTTGCAAATTTTGGGCTTAACTTTAGAAAGCTATTGAATATCTAGACTTAAATTTTCTCTTCCATCTTCCATGGTGGGCGATGTTTCGTAAGCATTCTAACCTGGCATGCGTGTAAGCTGTTGACGTTATATAATTTGTAGCACACAGGCCCATTCCGTAGTTTCTAGTGATTTACATGGATGAGTTAAGCATCATTTGAGATGGCAAATAGAATAGGCAGTAAATTCTCAGAGGAAGGCACATGCTTGGATGAAAATGCTGTTCTGGATCCTTCTAAGCCTCTAGAAACAGAAGTCACACTTGCTACCAGTGACCATCCAAGGGTACTCTAAGGAGCAAGGGGTTGAGAGTAACCTTCCAGGACCACAAGCAGGAGGTCCAGGGAGACTGCTGGGCCACTCCCTAAGGTGACGTCCTCTCTGGGTTGAAAAGATCACAACTGGAGAACTTGCATCACCAAGTTTTGAAACCTATGATAACGCTCACTAATTAAGACAGGTTAATTTTTTGTTTGTTTGCCTTTTGTGTGTGTGTGTTTGTTTGTTGTTTGTTTTGAGATGGAGTCTTGCTCTATCTCCCAGGCTGGAGTGCAGTAGCACGATCTTGGCTCACTGCAGCCTCCGCCTCTTGGGTTCAAGTGATTCTCTTGCCTCAGCCTCCAGAGTAGCTGGGATTACAGGTGCACACCACCATGCCGACTAAATTTTTTTGCATTTTTAGTAGAGACGGGGTTTCACCAGGTTTTCCAGGCTGGTCTTGACCTCCTGACCTCAGGTGATCTGCTCGCCTCCACCTCCCAGAGTGCTGGGATTACAGGTGTGACCCACCGTGCCTGGCCAGACAGGGAAGTATTGCAGTAGCGATAGACATACAGGTCAACGGAGTAGGACCGAGAGTCTAAAGATAAAGTCATACTTTTTAATGCCAATGCAGTTTAATCAGTGATTAAATTCAAGCCATTCTCCTGCCTCAGCCTCCCAGGCAGCTGGGATTACAGGCATGTGCCACCATACTCGGCTAATTTTTGTATATTTAGTAGAGATAGTGTTTCGGCATGTTGGTCAGGCTGGTCTCAAACTCCTGACCTCAGGTGATCTGCCCGCCTCAGCCTCCAAGTGGTGCTGGAACAATGAAGTATCCATAGGCAAAAAAAGAGAAACATCTTAGACCCTCACCTCACATCACACAAGAAAACGAACTCAAAATAAGTTCCACGCAATGGAATACTTCCCAGTCATAAAAAAGGAGAAAGCTCTTGACACATGTAATGAAACGGAAGAATCTCAGAGCACATTGCATGTGAAAAAAGCCAGATTTAAAAGTCTATGCACTACGCGATTCCTTCCTATGACATTTCAGAAAAGACAAAACTACAGGGACAAAAATAGGTCAGGGTGGCCACAGGCTGGGGTTTGGATAAGGGACTGACTACCCAGGGGTTTCAGGGAACTTTGTGGGTGAGAGAACCATTCTGTATCTCCAGTGCCTTGTCAGTTACATGACCATGAACTGTTTTCCAAAACCCACAGAAGTGTATGAAAGGTGAATGCTGCTGTGTGTAAAGCATGCCTCAAGGACTCTGGAGTTTGGAAACAAGCAAACATAAATAAACCCCCACCCAGCCACGCCAGCTCCAGGCTTATGGATCCCCTCCAGTGTCCACCTCCAAGATCCAGGTCCCCCACCCACAAGCAGTAGCTTCAGCTTTAGAGAGGGAAGGATCAAAAACCATCAGCTCCAGGGCCTGAAATCATGTTACACTCCTGCCTCCACCTTCAAATCCTGTTTCCAGGCTCCATACCCAGGAGCCTGTTTTCTCATCTGCAGATTGGTTAATTCCTGTGCTACAGTCAGGCCGCCCAGTGCACACGTCTGCTCACGCACAGGGCGCCTGGCACGCTGAAGGGGTCTGCTTTTCCCTGTTCCTAGGGCTGCCATGACAAAGTCCTGCAGACTGGCTGTCTGAAACCGAAGTCTATTGTCTCACGATTCTGGAGACCTGAAGTCCAAGATCAAGGCGTGAGCAGGGTCAGTTCCTTCTGTGAGGCTGGGTGGTCGGGGGGGAATCTGTCCCAGTCCAAGTTGTGAGCAGGGTCAGTTCCTTCTGTGAGGCTGAGGGGGAATCTGTCCCAGTCTGGGCATCCTGGTGGTTTCAGTCATTATTCAGCTGGTAGATGTACCCCCAGACCTCAGCCTGTCTCCTCCCTGGGCCTTCTCTGTGTGTGTGCGTCCATTTCTGTGTCCAAATGTCCCCTTTCCATGAGGACCCTCATCAGAATAGGGGCTGACCCTGCTCCAATAATGAACTCGTTGAACCAACACATCTGCAGTGATCCAGCTGCCGAACAAGGTCACATTCATCATGTTTGTGGAAACGCCCTTCAGCCCATGATGAGGACCAAGCCCCACATGAAGGGGATCCCTCAGTTGAAAAAGAGAAATTCTTAGATAAGAAATAAAGGAGCGTTGGCTCATGCCTGTAATCTCAACATTTTGGGAGGCTGACGTGGGAGGATCACTTGGGTCCAGGAGGTCGAGGCTGCAGTGATCCCTGATGGTAGCACCACACTCCAGCCTGGGCGACAGATTGAGACCCTGTCTCTGAAAAAAGGAGAGAAGGAAGGAAAGGAAGGAAAGGAAGGAAAGGAAGGAAGGAAGGAAGGAGAGAGGAAGAGAGAGAGAAAGAAAGGAGGAAGGGAGGAAGGGAGGGAGAAAGAAGAAAGAGAGAAAGAGAAAGAGAGGAAGGAAGGAAAGAAGGAAGGAGAAAGAGAGGAAGAGAGAGAGAGAAAGAAAGAACAAAGGAAGGAAGGAAGGAGAAAGAGAAAGAGGAAGAAAGAGAGAAATAAAGAAGGAAGGAAGGAAGAAGAAAAGAAAGGAAGAAAGAAAAGAATAGAAAAAAGAAAAGAAAAGAAATAAAGGCTGCAAGAATACAAACCACAGTTGTTTATCTACCTGGACACCTGCTCATCTGGAGAACCCCGCGCTGGCCTCACTGCCCTGAGTCAGCCAAGAGTTGGGAAACAGCTGGAGGACTTCCCAAGGAGGGCTCCCCGGCCAAGGCCCACTCCACCCAGAACTTTCATCACTCTTGGCAAACCTCACTTGACTCTTTTCACAAACTGAGACTGAGCCTCCCTTTTACACCACCCCAAGGTCATCGCCACACCTCACAGGCTGAGCTTCCCTTGCACATTGGCCACTGGGGTCCAGAGCAGCTGGGCGGGCCCTGCGGAGCCTGATTCGCTTCTGGCCCCCCGGACAGCCTGGGGCAACCGAGCCAGCCCCACCCCCCAGAAAGGCAGCTTTGTGATTTTTAATTGAATGTTTTCCAATTTTGTACACGAGCCCGGAGGCAATGTGCTCTCAGCGGGCACGGTTTTACAAATTGGAGAAAAACGAAAATGAAATAATTGAAGCCTTTTCACCCTCTCCTCTTATTATACCTGATGACAGGACGAGCGTGGCTCTACACGAGCCAGAAGAGCTGCGGATGTCTCACCAGGAGCAGCCTCCATGCCCCACCGGAGTCAGTATGTGGGAGGCCCGTGCCTGCCTAAAACCTCACGGCCTGCCAGACCCGGACCGAACCGTGACCTGTGCCTTCCCCGCACAGTCACTTCCACCAAGGTCCTACCCACTGTTCAGCCGGTGTGACTCATGCCTCGGCCACCAACACAGAATGGGCAGGAGGGAGGCCCAGTCCCCACCTCTGGCCACGACGGGCATCACACCTGCCATGCCATGCCCCCAGTGTGCGTGGACACACCACACACACACACACACACACACAAACACACCCATACCTATGCACCACACACACCACAAATGCCACACACACACCATACCACACACACACACACACAAAACACACCCATACATACACACCACACACATCACAAACACCACACACACCGTAAACACACACCATACACACACACCATACACATCACACCCATACACACTGCATACACCTCTCAAGCACCATGCACACACAAAACACACCCATACATATGTACCACACACATCACAAACAAACCCCCCACACACTGTACACATCACACCCATACATACACACCACACACATCACAAGCACTACACACACACCATGCACCCACACCACACCAAACACATATGCAGCCGCACATCTCAAACACCATACACACACAACACAAACATCACCACACACACCATACCCTACTCCATCTTATACACAACACACAATACACACACGTCACACACACCACAGACCACATACAACCACATACATGACATACACACACTATGCACACATCACACACATATGCTACACACAGGGGCACAATCACTCATTTTGATAAGAGACTCATTGAAGTGACTCTCTGCAAATTGTCCCAACAAGGCACATCTGACACCTCACCCGAGGTCGTAAGGTCCCATGGGTGAGTCCAGCCCCTAGCCTGGCCACCAGCCTGCCTCCTCAGCGCTCTGCCAAACTGCATTTTGAAGAGTGCTGTTCCTCTTTTCTGGCCATGAGCACAGAGGGGAAGGCTCCTGCGTGCTCACCACCTGCCCTCCAGCCTGGAGAAGCTCTGCTAACCTCAGATCTCAGGGGAGATCGATGGACTCCACACAGAGGGGCTGAGGTGGGAAAGGAGAGAGGAGAGAGGGGAGAGGGAAGAGGGGAAGAGGAGTGGGGAGGGAGGAGACAGGGGAGAGGGGTGCAGGCAAGGGGCGAAGGGAGAGGGGAGAGAGGGGAGGGGGCAGACAGAAGGAGAAGCAGCCCTGGACCCACTCCGCCCTGAGACTGGCTCTGCCTCTCCAGAGTTTGTAGAAGGCTATGAATTCCCTCTTGGTTTAACCTGCTTTTCTCTTTAAGTGGCCTTTCTCTCACTTTCCACTGAAGAAATCCCAGCAAACAGAGGCCCAAGGACCACAGATGGTGAAGAAGAACAGAAGCCAGAACAGGTGCAGCCAGTGTCCCCCTGATTCTCACTCTCTCTGAGTGGCGAGGCCTGCCAGTGGGCCCTGGGCAAGATGGGCTTCTTCAAGCCCAATCACAGCCCACAGCCTTGCCCATGGAGACCCCGGGAGGACGGTGTTGAGTATTTGGCCCCCATGGTCAGTAATAGATTTCCAGAAATCGGATCCAAGGAATGTCTTGGGCTCAAAGGCTTAGCTGCTGGCTTTAAATGTGGAGAGGGCTCCACAGGTGGGAGTCCAGGATCCCCCATCCTCACCCAACTCCTTGGTCACTGATACCTGAAGTCCCACCACTCATGTCTTACACTAGAGAAACCACAATGCATCTACCAAGTGATCTTTTCTAAAACATAAATATGGCCATGTCACTTCCTGCCTAAAAGCTCACGACGATTTTCTCTCCTCACCCCTTCACTATCAGTGCCATGTCCATCTCTGGAACTCCATTCCTCACACTCACCCCTCCAGACACTCCTGCCTCCAGCCATCATGAACCACAGGCAAGGCACCGAACCTCCTGCCTGCTCTGCCTCCGAGCCTTGGAAGATGATTGTCTTGGACTGTTCTAACAAAAATACGGGAGAGTGGGTGGGGTTACAAACAACAGAAATTTATTGCTCACAGCTCTGGAGGCTGGAAGTCCAAGGTCAAGGCACCGGGAGATTTGGTGTCTGGTGAGGACCAGCATCTTGATTCCTACATGGCACCTTCTCACTGTGTCCTCACGTGGTGGGAGGAATGAGGAACCTCTCTGGGGGCCGTTTTTATGAGGATACTAACCCATCCATGGTATTCCACCTTCATGACCCAATCACCTCCCGAAGTTCCCACCTCTTAATACCATTACATGAGAGGTTACAAAATGTAAATTTTGAGGGGACACAAATGTTTAGTCTACAGCAATGCTAGACCTGCTGCCTGATGAACTCCTATTCATCCTTAAAAACCCAGTTTAAACATGCCCAAAGCAGATGCATCCTCTCTCCTCTCAGCCGAGTTGATGGGTCTTGCCTTCACGTCCTCACATTCGCTATCATTTCCCAACCACAATGGGCCCCTCCCACTGAACCACAAGCTGCCCCAACGCTGAGATGCTGCCTTGTTTGTTGCTGCACACCTGGGGTATCAAGCCCAGTGCCTGCTCCATGCCAAGCTCAGGAGCTCTTTACTGAATGAATGTGAGGTTCCCTAGTCCAGGCTCCAAGGGAAGGAGTGCAGAGATGGATTAGTCAGGTCTGCCACAGGTGGCACATAAGGGAACGGAAGTGTTAAATTGTGGAGGTGCCATCTTGGTCGAAGTTAACTCCAGACTTTTGAGGGGTGGGGATTGATAAGGCAGAGGAGCAGGAAGGTCCGTGGGAGCTGAGAGGCTGCCAGGGAGAGGCCTCTAAGTCCTCAAGCCAATGGACTGAACCTCTCTAGATATCTGTTCAGGAAGAAGTCATCTTTCTACCTGGAGCGTGGGACCACATTTCTGGACACGGTTTCTACCTGAAACAAGAGCGTGTTCTTCTCCAGCCTCTGAGAACTCCGATTACCTATCGTGTTCACCAAAAATGATTGATGTGTTCCTGCATTTTTTAAGACCCTAGGACTTGAGTGAGGTGGGGACTTATGCTCTAGATGCTAGATGTTGTCTTAATCGCAGATGTTATGGGAAAAAACGAGGCAACTTCTTTAAGAGGATCCCAACCCATTTAAACTATTGGGTGGTGGTGTTTACAGCATATCACTTTAAGCAGTTTGAAAGACAAATTCTGGTCTGGATTTTCTGCACCTCAGTGGTTTTTTATTTATGTTGTAACCATGTGATGTTTATGTATTTGGTAGTGCCTCTTTCTACTCCACGCAGTGCTATTGGAGTCTGCTGCTGGCAGGGAGGTGACACCCTATGAATATTTTATCAGCACGGGTGTGTGGGTAAGGAAAATGAGGCCCTTACAGGCTCCAACAAAGTGGACTGGATGCTGTATGAAGGAGGGGGCACAGAGTACTGTCGTTCTCCTGGACAAATAGGAGAGATACTGTGAACCTGATGCTTTATTAGAACACAAGAAGGAAATTAGCTCCTTTTCATCTGCCGCGGCAGATGATGGAGTGTCTCCTCGGGTCTCCTCTGCAAAGTCCTGCAATGAGTCTCTGCTTCAACCGTGTTCTCTGGCAAACATGAAGCAAGGACAAATGGGAACCCAGACAGCAGGAAATGGGGAGGGTGGGAAATCCACCTGCACGTCGCAGGTCACACTCAAAGAGGGATCACAGCCCCACTGCCACTTCTGGATGTGTCTCTGGGTTTGAGGCCATTTTATGCCTTGTGTGTGAAAAATCTGCAGCTACGATGCAGAATTGAATGGCTTTGGAGCCAGGAGGGCAGCTAGTAGGTCTGGGATAAAAGGCTCTATATCCTCCACTGAACGCACGATCCATGTGATATGGAAATGATAACTAAACAAAACTTTGTGCATAAATATTCATCACAGCATTATTCCTAATAGCCAGTGGGTGGAAACAGCCCAGCTGTCCATCAGCCGGTGGCTGGAAAAACAATGTGTGGTCCATCTATACAACGGACCGTTCTTCAGCCACATCAAGGAAGAAAGTGCTGGTACCCTGCTGCAACCCAGATGAATCTAGAAAACGTGATGCTGAGTGCAAGTCGCCAGACACAAAAGACGATTTATCACATGATCCCATTGATATGAAAAGTCCAGAGTAACAAATCTACCCAGACAAGAGTAGCTTAGTGGTGGCTGGCAGGAGAGGGAATGGAGAATGATTGCTAGTGGACGTGGGGTTTCTTTTGGGGATTTTGTGAATGTCCTGGAATTAGAGAGTGGTCTTGGTTGCACAATAGTGTGCTTGTTCTAAGTGTCACTAATTGTAAATGCTACACTTTGTCTTTTACCACAATGAAAATGAAAACTAATAATCAATTGTGTACCATTTGTTGAGTTCTTCATATACGCTAGACATCATGATAAAGTCCTGACACATTCACCCTTACTTGCTTTGTCTCCATGGTGAAATCAGCATTTTTATCTTTCTTTTATAAACGAAGGCCTGAGGTAGGGGAGCCATCTTCTGATAGAGAAAGGACCTCAGGTTTTAGCCTAGCACCGTCTTAACTGTTGCTCATGACGTCATGCCTTTCAATACTGACAACGCAAAGGTCCCATCGTCAACTAATTTAGGGAATCATCCTTTAAACCTGTAAACCAATTATGTTTACAGGTCAACATAATTGGCCACATTTTAGAGCTTTGGAAACACTAATCAATATTGTGAATCCTCGAGAGTGGGATCTAAGGTGCCGTTTTCTCAAATGTATTTAGACCTGACCATAATTGTTTCAATCACCTGTTACCACGTGAGGGGAGGTTGGCAAACACTGGTCTCAATTAGCCCCCTTTTGCTCAATTGCACCATAATAAGGAGGGAAGATCCTTTGTTCAGGGTGACAACTAGTGAAGAGGAGTAAGCTTTGAACCAAGAGGCTGGATATGGGGAAACAGAGACAAAGCAAGACTAAGTGGCCACATCAAGTCATCCAAAGTCAGAAAGCCTGGCAGAAAATGCAGGAAGGAGACAAATTGTATCACTGGAAGGTACCTTGGAGGTTATCCAGACCAATCATATCTATCCATCCAACCATCCATCCACCCATGCATCCATCCATCCATCCTTCCATTCATCCACCCACCTATCCATCTATCCATATCCATTCATTCAACCACCCATCTATCCATTCATTCATCCTTCCACCTATCTGTTCATCCACCCATCAATCCATCCATCCATCCAACCACATTCATCTATCCTTCATCCATCCATCCATTTATCCAACCATCTGTTTATTCAGAATGCATTTTTGAGGCCTTTCAATGTATGCAGCAGAGTTAGCATGATTGAGGTTTCAGTAGTGAAAAAAAGATGACCTTTATTAGGGAAGATAAGAGTCCATAAACAAGCACATGCAAAGTATGTCAGAGGTGTCCTGGGATATGAAGAAAAATAAGAGGCGAGGATTAGCCTCTTCTTTTTATATGTCTATAACCCCAGCACTTTAGGAGGCTGAAGCAAGTGGATCTCTTGAGCCCAGGAGTTGGAGACCAGCCTGGGCAACATAGGAAGAGCCTGTTTCTATAAAAATAAATGCCAAAAAAAAAAAAATTAGCCAGGCATGGTGGCATGCACCTGTAATCTCATCTACTTAGGAGACTGAGGTGGGAAGATTGCTTGAGCCCTGGAGGAGGGGGTTGCAGTGAACTGTGATCACACCACTGCACTCCAGCCTGGACGGCAGAGTGAGACCTTGTCTCAAACAAACAGAAACAGAAAATAGTGTCAAGAACCAGAATGTGACAAGGCAACCACAGCTCCAATTAGCTATTTCCAGTGGAATCAACCGTGGAAATGCCTCTTCACGAAAAGGTCTTCCTTATTGGAACCAAAACCTGCCACGCTCTTACTTTTGCCCCTTGGTGCTAGCTTTGCTATAGAGGATAGGTTCTCTCTTACCTCATGCCGACATCCGGTATCCGATCGGGTCCTCGCTGAGTCTTCTCCAAATGAAGGGCCTCAGGCTCATGGTCCTTGGCCTCCCCTTTTCCTGCACTCACACAGTTCTTAACATCCATTCACCAGATGACGCCTGTGGGCTGAACTCAGTGTGAAGAGCTCACTGAAGGAATGTGAGACCAAAACCTCAGCTGGTCTTGGTCTTGGAGTTGTTCCTTGTCTCTGGGAGGAGGAGAAATAATGACAGTGCAGGCGTAGTGGGGTGTGGAGGTTAGATGTGCTCTGCCCCAGGCCTCCTTCCTGTAGGAGCCTCTAGTTGACCTCCCTGCCTCTCCTTGCACCCTCTCCAATCATCCCGTCCAGTGCTAGGTCCAGAGGGATCTTTCTGGAACCTGAGGCAAGAGAACAACCTCACATCAATGGGGCTGGGGAAAGTGCAAGCAAATCGTGGCAAGTCCACTTTGTCATAATTTTTGCATGAGCCATTTCACATTAAAATCATTTTGATAAATTCTGTGTAATTAACACAAAAAGTGCTTTTCATGTAATACCGCATGAAAATGTGAACTGGTGAGCTCTGTGGAATGGGGCGAGCTGGTGTGAAGGCTCTGCCTGCTTGTGGAGGCAGCTGGGGTGTCTCGCCAGCCTGGAGGCCTGTGCAGCCAAGCACAATCAGTGTCCTGGAGACGCTAGAAGGCCGGGGCACAGATCTGCTTCTTGAACTAGAAATGAACTAATGTTTCCCCAGAGGTGACCCCGTTTCCGAATCACACTCAGTGGAACGGGGCAGGGGTGCCATTTATAAACTCACCCAGTAACAGCCAGAGCTGGGCTGGACCTCAGGGCAGGTGGGACACCTGGCACAGGCAGGCTGGAGAGAAGATAAGGTACAGTGCCCTGCTGAGGTAAGGGCACAGCCAGGCCCCTCAGGTCTGAAGAGCCGTCACCAGGGTAGTTGGCTCTCAACACCCCCAGCCCAAGGACACCGTTCAGGGCTGGTTCTCCCTGGGAAGACCATAGCTCTGCTGAGAAGGACAGAGCCACAAATCCAGGAAGAGAAATCTGAGCCCATTGCTCAAATCCCCCATCCTCTAGCTCTTTTGTGACATGGACGAAGTTCACCACCCGATCTAACCCGGCCATTGTAAGCCAGGATGCTGATGGGGCTACGGTCCTGCTAGAGTGAGGATTCCCCAGGGAAGGCTGGCCGGCGAGGAGACTGCCTCCAGATGAAACTGCCCTGTGCTGCTCAGAGATGTGCAGCAAGAAAACACGTGTTTACGTGTGCCCCATGTACACACATGCATACACATACACCTATGTACACACACACACATTAAATACACGTATAGTCATACACACATACACACACATAAATATATACATGTGTGCACTACATTCAGGCACACACATATATGCACACGTACTCTCCTAGACACACACAAATACATGCACACATATATACATACACACAAACATGCACTCACACATACACATGAACACACATTAACACTAGGCACATACCTCTATACACACATGTATTCACACATGTGCATGCACACATATACCCCACACTCATATACCTGGGTACATAAACACACACAAACACACACTGTACCCCTAGCAGAGGGTCAGGGCCTGGCCTGTTGTGGACCTTGGAAGCAGAGCCTGGCATGGAGTGTGGAGATCCCTGATCCCTGACTCACCCAAGCCCCTAGCCCATAAGTTGCAGCCCAGCCCTCTGGGAGCTGCAGCGGGTTGCCGGTGGGGAGGGCACTGTGGTGGGTGTGGAGGCTGAGCCGGCCTCTGGTGCTCACACCTGAGTATCAGGGCACCAATTATTACCTGCCCGAGCCAGGCAGCCAGGCAAAGAGACAACCTGTGACATTTTGGGAGCTGAAAATGGAAATGGGATGAAAGAGCAAGGTAAGACACTTTAATCTGTGCCCTTTCATAGTGAGACTGTAGTCTAAGAAAGCGATCTAATTTGTGAGGCTGCAGGGAGAGGAAAGCGGGGGACATAGGAGGAGAGGAGGGCGCATCTTCCTCTAGTCCGGCCCTGCCCTGCCTCCTCTAGCCCAGCCTCCTCCAGGGCCCCATCCAGGACTGGTCCCCACCCACTCCCAGCCTGCAGCCTGGGGAGCTCTGGCTCCAGACTGACTGGGCTGCTGCAGCCACTCCTGACCACTTGCAGCTCTCCTGTAACTGTGACTCAAAGTCTACCTGCTGCGCTCCAGACCCTGTCGCCCAACTGCCCGTCAGACTGCCCAGTCAAACAGGAGTCAACCTCCTACCGCCAGCCCCTAACCTCCCAGGCAGACTCCTCTAAAGTCCTCCTCCCACAGCAGCCCAGGGCCCTCCCAGGACTATCCAGGAAGCCAGAACCCTGCGGGTCCTCCTGGACTCCACCCCTTCAGCTGCCCTGCACACGGCCCATGGGTCAGTCCTGGAGACACCACCCGTCGGCTCTGAGCTGAGGACACAGAGGGTGTCGCAGCTGAGGCCCGGGTCACACCACACACCTGGAGGCAGAAGCAGGTGGGAGAGGCTGGTGCACACGGCATGCGGCTAATGTGGGTTGTCTGCAGAGGCTTCTAACCCACTGTCAGTTTCTCTCGGGTTCTGTGTGGATGGTTGTGAGAAATGATGCTTCAGACCTCAGCCTGAAAGCGTCCTTGTCAGCCACATCCCACGGGAGAGAGTGAGCTGTGTGCCTCAGTCTTATGAATGAACCTCCAGGTTCCTCTAGGGCAGGGTCCAGGCACCAGCCCCCAGTCAGAGACGGGCTCACTACACTGACCTAAATGATGCAATACCCTCCCTCCTTAAACAACTCCGAGGACCTAGCCCCAGATCTGGGAGGGGCTTGCCAACTTCCCACAGCCGTGGAGCAGCAGAATCGAATCCACAATGAGGCATGAGATCATCTTGGATCCACCCCCAGGTCGCCAGCCAGGGAAAGAGACAGTTCTAGAACTGGCACAGAAATTTCCCTTCTGCCACTGGAGGTTGCTGTGTACCGGCTGGCAGCCTGGCCTTGTCCCCTGGCCCAGGCGAGGGTGGTGTGAGCACTGGATTCCCAGACCGGCCTGGACACTGAGCTCCTTCTCCTTGGGCCCCCTGCCTGGGACCGGGCGCCCAGGGATTATCCTGCTTGGAAAAGGCCTCACGGGTGTTGTGGTTTTGGCAATTACTGAAAAGAAAGCCTGGTTATTATTCTTGTCGTGTGTTGAGAAATCTCTATAAAGTTTTACAGCCGCAAATGTAAAAGGGGTTTTTATTAGTTTAACATTCTTCCCTACCCTTCCCCCTCCTCCCACCCAGAATCTCAACCTCCGTCTCCCGCCTCCTTGGGGCTGTGGTCTCAAGACAGCTGCCGCTGGGAGCCTGGAAATACCTGCAGAGAGCAGGAGGCCCTACCGCCTCCCAAGTCCTCCCAGTTCCACTGGAGCCTCCAAGCTTCAGGGTCTTGTCCTCCCTTCAGCTCCAACGCCCAGTGACAGAGCTTCCCAGCTTCCTTCACTTATTCCACAAATGCATCAGAAGCCTGCCCTGGGCCAGACACTGCTGCAGGTGCCGAGACACAGAGGAGGGCAGCACAGACACTGATTTTCTGCAGGGAAAGAGAAAATAAACGAGAAAACAAGTAAACATAACTACAGAACGGATCGACTCCTTCCTGTAGGAGTCTCTAGTTGACCTCCCTGCATCTCCTTGGACCCTCTCCAACCATCCTGTCCAGTGCTAGGTCCAGGGACACACAGGGGCACACGGGGCACGTGGCCTGTGAGGTCACACAGGGCCCAGCCTTAGGAGGGTCCACCCTCGGATCCAGGCTGTGCTGGTGCCCTTCTGACATTGCAATGCCTCCCAGGGTGCACAGATCAGGTAGGTGGTCCCGACAGGGTGAGGCAGCAGGGCAAAGGCAGGGAGAGGCCTGGTCCAGGGGCACGGTGGCACCTTCTCCAGCGTGGTCGGGAGGGAAGGGCTCTCTGCAGAAGGCAGTGGGAGCAGAGAGCTAAACAGATCAGGGAGTGAGGAGCACAAGGGTTGTTCAGACAGAGGCCAGCCCAGGCCGGTGTCTGGAGAGGTGAGAGGCAGGTTGGCCCTGCTGTTGGAGCAGGGTGTTCCCACGCATCAGCACATGGAAGGAGGACAGCCACCTAGAAGAGCCAGGAGAGTGGTGCCTCCATGGCTGGGGAAGGGGCTTGGGATTTACTGGGGGAATGTGGGAAGCATCATCCAACTTTTTTTTTTTTTAAGGGTGTCCCTTGCTGCTGCTCAGGAAATGCGAGTAGGAAGGTGTGAGCCGCAGGGATCCCAGGGCAGAGGCTGCAGCCCTGCAGAGGAGGGGCTGGGCTGCTCTGGACCGGGTCAGGGAGAGGGGAGGAGCCCAGGGGAGGGATGAGCATGGGACCATTCACGGGCTGGCTGCTGGGATCCACCTCACTGCTGCCAGCCCAGTTTCCTCCTGATGTACCCACATGCTAGTCACCTGCCGACCCAATCTGGCGGACCTGGGAGAGACTTACTGAATCCATCCGCCTCCCGTAGCACCCATTAGGTCGCAGACAGCACAGTGTGGACAAGTCCTGCAGCCTTTCGTTAGGGCTGATGCCTGGCCCAGGCGGAGGAATCGCTGGGACAGAATCATACCTAGAGAAAGGTTTAGCACCACATCCTAATCAGCCAGCAGATGACACATTTACTAATTATGTCCATAGGCAGGCTGTCCTGACTCTGCCGTCAGGCCAAGAAAAAAGGATGGCAGAAGGCACGTCGCCAACAAGCAACCCCAGGCCAGTCCTCAGCCTCTCTCTCTCCGCCTAGCACAGGGCTGGCGTCATTCCATTTGCTGCCTTTCAAAATATATTGAGAGACTTCAGGCTTCATCTCCAACACAAAAAGAGCTTAGGAGGGTCCACCCTCGGATCCAGGCTGTGCTGGTGCCCTTCTGACATTGCAATGCCTCCCAGGGTGCACAGATCAGGTAGGTGGTCCCGACAGGGTGAGGCAGCAGGGCAAAGGCAGGGAGAGGCCTGGTCCAGGGGCACGGTGGACCAGAGGCCTGGTCCAGGGGCACTCCTGAGCTCACAAGGAAAACAAAAATGGAGAAAACTGAAAATCAACAACTTTACTTAGATGGATGTGGTGGTTCATGCCTGTAATCTCAGCATTTGGTGAGGCAGAGATAGGCAGATTGCTTGAGCCTAGGAGTTTAAGACCAGCCTGGACAATATTGTGAAATCCTGTCTTTAGAAAAACTAATAATAAAAAGTATAGCCCAGGTGTGGTGGTACACATCTGCAGTCCCAGCTACTTGGGAGGCTGAAGCGGGAGAAGAGCTTGAGGCTCAGAGATCAAGGCTGCGGTGAACTGCACTCCAGCCTAGGTGACAGCAGGAGACCTTTCTGAAAAAAAAAGAAAAGAAAGAAAGAGAGAAAGAGAAAGAAGGAAGGAAGGAAGGAAGGAAGGA
>NW_012115244.1:2612481-2652195 GCF_000951035.1 Colobus angolensis palliatus | reverse complement strand
AGAAAGGAAGAGAGAGAGAAAGAGAGGAGAGAAAGAAAGAGAAAAAGAGAGAGAGAGAAAGAAAGAAAGAGAGAAAGAAAGGAAGAGAGAGAGAAAGAAAGGAAGAGAGAGAGAAAGAAAGGAAGAGAGAGAGAAAGAAAGAGAGGAGAGAAAGAAAGAAAGAGAGAGAGAGAAAGAAAGAACAAACAAGCAAGCTTTACTTAGATCCATCAAAGAATCAATATCCCAGGGCAAACTCTCACCCAGACACCCAGAGAGAGAGACAGGCTAGTGCAGAAAGTCACAGCTGAAATCAGCTTGAGGGTGCTAAGCTGCTGGAGCCAGCAACTTGTAGGAACACTAAACTAGTAATTAATGAATTCCTGGTGGCTGAGTGTGGACTAGTAGGAGAGGTAAAAACCCTGGGGGAAGGAGGGGGCAGGATTTTGTAAAGTTTACCTCTAGGAGCCCTAGGGTCTCAGGGTAAAGATCTGAAGATGGTATAAAAATTACTTCATGCGGAAGGGAAGGGAAGGGAGGGGAGGGGAGGGAAGGGAAGGGAAGGAGTGGTCACCTCAAAATACACCCAGAGGGTTCTATCCTGGGAACAAAAGTGTGCTCCCAACTCCCGCCCCCAGTGAAACAATTTGACCATAGGTTTCTCTGACCTCTGGCTTTCCTCTTTCAGGAAGGGAATAATAAAAAGGCTACACAACACTATTGAAGGTCATAGCTCAAGAACTCAGGCCCACAAAAAATAGTGAAACTTAATCGTAATATTATACGACAGTTCTCCTGCCCCCCAACAAATTATGACTGATAGAGCTGCAAAATATAGACTCTATCTAAGAAGGAGTTCTTAGGTAAACCTCACAACAAGAGAGGAACAAGCAAACAAAGAACCTCAGTGTCTTGCATCAGCAAACATGAAGCACAACCCAGCTCCTTGGCAGATTAACATGAAATCTCACTCAAAAAGCCTGGACCCTTCGGCTCCTATTATATTGCTATAAGCACTTCCGGCTTTCAGCAAAACATTGCAAGATGCACCAACAGGCATGGAAAAATGCAGTAAGAAGAAGGAGAGCAAGCACCAAAACTCAACTCAGATATAGCACAGATGTTGGAATCATCAGGCAGTGAATTTAAAATAACTATGATTGAAACATTATGGGCTCTATGGAGGAAGGACGCAACGTGCAAGAACAGGTGGGTGATGTAAGCAGAGATGAAAATTCTAAGAATCAAAAGGAAATGATAAAAATCAAGAACACTTTAACAGAAATAAAGAAATACCTTCAATGGGCTATTTAAGTAGACTAGACGTGGTCAAAGAAAGCTTTCACAAGCTTGAATATGCATCAATAAAAACTTCGTACACTGAAACACAAAGAGGAACGTGTACAAAAACCTGGTACATAATAAACAAGAACAGTGAGACAATTACAGAAAGAAGTGTGGGTGTGTCATGGGAATAACTAAAAGATAAAAGAGAGAGAGAGGTGAGAAAATAAGAAACATTTGAAATATTTCTGAGAATTTTCCAAAAGTAATAAAAGATACTAAACCACAGATCCAGGGAGCTCAGAGAACAGTGAGCAGGATAAATACCAAAGATGTACACCTGGGCGTATTAAATTCAAGCTGCAGGAAACCTAAGACAAAAAGAAAATCTTGCAAGAAATTGGAGGGTGCAAGACAAATGATGAAAACCTCACCCGAGAATTACAACAGACTTCTCATCAGAAACAATGCAAGCAAGAAGAGATTTGAGTGAAATATTTGAAGTGTTAGAAGCAAAACTCACCAACTCAGATTTCAGTATTTAGCATAAATATCCTTCAAAAGGGAAGGAGAAATATTTTTCCAGACAGACAAAAACTGAGTGAGTCCACAGCAGAAATGCCCTTCAATAAATGGTAAAAGACATTCTTCAAAGAGAAAGAAAATTATATAGGTCAGAAACACAGACTTACATTAAAAAGTAAAGCACATAAAAGAGGAAGAATGAAAGTAAAATAAAATATTCCATTTTCTTATTCTTAATTTGTTCAACAGATTACAATTAAAAGTAATAGTAACTACAATGTATTGGGTGATGGTAGCATACAGATAAATGAAATGAATGACAGCAATATTACAAGGAGGGAGAGAAGAATTTGGAATGCTACATTATGAAGAAACAACGCCTTTATTACCCATGGAGTAATACAGTGTTCTTTGAAAGTGGACTTAGATTAGCTGTAAATGTATATTTTTTATGGATGCAAATTTTGTAAAAAGGGAAATCACTGATTTTTTTAAAAGAAATATAATTGACATGCTAATGCAAAACGGAAAATGAAATAACAGAAAATGCTCAATTAAAACTGGAAAAGGCAGAGAAAGAAGGTAAGATTAAAAATAGAAGCAGGCTAGGGACAGTGGCTCTTGCCTATAATCCCAGCACTTTGGGAAGCTAAAGAGGAGGGGTTGCTTGAGACCAGGGGTTTGAGACCAGTCTATGCAACATAGCAAGACCCTATCTCTACAAAAAAGTTTTTAAATTAACTGGTCATGGTGGCCTGCACCTATAGTCCCAGGTACTCAGGAGGCTGAGGTTGGTGGATGACTTGATTCCAGGAGCTGGAGGCTACAGTGAGCTATGATCATGCCAGTGCACTGCAGAGAGACCAAAAGAAAAGAAGGAAGGAAGGAAGGAAGGAAGGAAGGAAGGAAGGAAGGAAGGAAGGGGAGAGAAAGAGAGGGAGGAGGGGGGGAAAGAAAAAAGAAAGAATAAGTATAATGAATAGAAAACAGTTATAAATATGGTGGATGTTAAGGCAGCTATATCAATATTCACTTTAAATGTGAATCAGCTGAATATACCAATTAAAAAATCAGATACTGGCTGCTCTGCCTATGGAATAACCATTCTTTTATTCCTTTACTTTCTTAATACATTTGCTAATAGGAAATAAATAAATAAATCAGATGCTGTCAGAGCAGATTTAAGAAAAACAAGACCCAACTATATGTTAGCTGTAAGAAACCTATTTTAAATGTAAAGGCACAGATATATTACAAGTAAAAGGATGGAGAAAGATATGCTGCTAAAACTGATCAAAAGACAGCTTGAGTAGCTATATTAATTTGGGGCAAAGCAGACTTTAGAACAGGAAAAAATGTTATGGATAAAGAGAGCCATTACATAATAATAAAGAGGTTTGTCCTCCACAGGTACATAAGAATTCTTGATGTGTATGCACCTAACAACAGAGCATCAAAATAGGAGAGGCAACACTCAAAGAACTGCAATGAGAAACAGACAGATCCACTAATAAAGTTGGAGACTTCAACATGCTCTCAGTAATTGACAGATCCAGCAGGCACAAAATCATAAGGATACACTTGAACTAAACAACACTATCAATCAACTGGATCTAATTGACATTTACAGAAGACTTCACCCAACGACGGCCAAATACACATTCTTCTCAAGCACACATGGGACATTAACCAAGATAGACATTCTGGGCCATAAAACACACCTTAGCAAATTTGAAAGAATATAAATCATAGAAAGTATGCTTTCAGACCACAAGGGAACTAAACTAGAAATCAATAACAAAAGCTAGCCGGAAAATATCAAAATATGTGGAGATTCAATAACACACTGTTAAATGATACATGGGTCAAAGGAATCTCAAGAGAAATTGTAAAATATTTTGAGGAAAACAAAAGTGTGACCTATCAACGTTTGCGAGATGTAATGAAGGCAATGCTTAGAGGGAAATTGATAGCACTGAATGCATGTATTAAAAAACAAGATCACAAATCAATATTCTAAGTTGCCACATTAAGAAGCTCTAAAAAGAAGTGCAAATTAAGTTTAAAATCAGCAGAAGAATAGACTAATACAAATTAGAGCAGAAATCAATGACATTTAAAACTGGAAATCAAGACAGAAAAATCAATGGCATTAAAAGCTGGTTCTTTGACAAGATCAATAAAAGTGATAAACCTCTAGCCTGGCCAACCAAGAAATAAAGAAAGGCAAATTACTTATCTCAGAGATGAAAGAAAGGGCATCCCCACTGATCCCATGGACGTTAAAAAGATAATAAAGAAATGTTATGAACAACTTTGTGCCCACTGCTAGTTGTCAACTCTAGTTCTTTACCACTGCTCTTAATATTATAGTGGTAGTCCTAGTTAATGCAATAAGACAAGAAAAAACAAAAGGTATACAGACTGGGAGAGAATAAATAAAATGCTGCTTGTTTACACGTGACATGATTGTCTATACAGAAAATTCTAAACACACACACAAACACACACACACCACACACCCCTCTCAGAACTCATGATCAATAAAGCAAAGTCACAAGGCACACAGTCAATATACAAAAGGCAGTTGCTTCCTATACATGCTATCTATGAGAACAATTGGAATTTGAAATTAAAAGCACATCATTTCCATTTGCATCCCCCAAAGTGAAATACTGAACTATAAATCTAACAAAATGTGTACAAGATTAAGGAAGGAAAAGAAACTCTCATGAAATAAAAGAAGACCAAAATAAATAGATGTTCTATTTCCATGGATAAAAGGTCCTAATATTGTTAATGATGTAGGAGGCAGGACTCAACTCCGGAGGCAGGGCTTGGACTCGGACCAGATTGAAGACTGGCTGAAACGGGGAAGAGGTGAAAACACCTCTTCATGAGACATGCCCACTATGTCATGGCAGCACCCAAAATGTACTGCCCCTTTCTATGACAATGGCCTGACAACCGGGAAGTTATTACCCTTTTTCTAGAAATTTCTGCATTGTCTGCTCCTTAATTTTGCATATAACTAAAAGTGGGTATAACTATGCCTTCAGCACTGCCTCTGAGCTGCTGCTCTGGGCACACTGCCTATGGGGTAACCCTGCTCTGCAAGGAGCAACACCTCTGCTGTTGCTGTACATGTCCACTTCAATAAAAGTTGCTATTTAACACCACCAGCTCAGCCTTGAATTCTTTCCTGGGCAAAGCCAAGAGCCCTCCCAGGCTAAGCCCCCTTTTTGGGGCTCCCCTGCCTTGCATCATTAAGATGTCAATTTTTCTCACATTGATATACAGAGTCAATGCAATCCCAATCAAATATCTCGTATGTTATTTTGTGGATATTGAGAAACTGATTCTACATTTTACGTAGAAAGGCAAAGACCTAAAAGAGTCAACACATTACTAAAAAAAGAAGAACAAAGCCAGGGGACTGATTCTACCCAACTTCAAGACAAGCTATAAAGATGCAGTAATCAAAAGAGCATGGTATGAGAGAAAGAACAGACCGACAGATCCACGGAACAGAACAGCAGAACAGAGCGCTCAGAAATAGACCCACACAAACACGGCCGACCTTTGGCAAAGAAGCAAAGGCAATTCAATAAGAATGGCTGCTCTTTTCAATGAATTACTGGAGTAACTGGCCATCCACATGCAAAACAAAATGAATTTAGACACAGACCTTACATCATTCACAAAAATTAACTCAATATGGATTGTAGATCGATGTGAAAAATATAAAACTATAAAACTTCTAGAAGATATCACAGGAGAAAATCCACGGAGCCTTGGACTTGGTGATGACTTTTAAGATACAATGCCAAAAGTCTGATTTAGGAAAGAAAAAAATTGATACGTTGGATTTCATCAAAATTTGAAACATCTACTCTGAAAAGCACTGTTAAGAGAATGAAAAGACAAGCCACAGACTTGTAAACCACTGTGGCAAAACATATGTCAGATAACGGACTTGTATTTAAAATATACAATGAAATTGTTTCACTCAATTTCCCAAAGTTGTTAAATTCAACAATAAGCAAACAAACCCAATTTTCAAATGAGCAAAAGACCTGAACAGACATCTCACCATTGGAGATATACAGATGGCAAGTAAGCATAGAGGGAGATGCTCACTATCATTTATCATTAGGGAATTGCAAAATAAAACAACAATGGCACACTACTACACACCTGTTAGAATGACTAAAACCCAAAACACTGAAATAGCCAATGCTGGTGAAGATGTGAAGTAAGAGGAACTCTCATTCATTGCTGGTAAGATTCAAAATGGTACAGCCACTTTGGAAGACAGTTTAGCAGTTCCTCACAAAGGCAAATAGACCCTAAGCATACTCCTACCACACAGTTAATTAGTAATTGTGTCTTTAGAGAAACAAAAGCTTCACATCACTACCTACGGCAGTTTTATTCATAATCGCCAAAACTGGAAGCAGCTAACCTGTCCTTCAATAGATGAATGGATACAGCCTTACGTTGGAATATTATTCAGTGATTGAAAACAAATGAGCTATCAAACCATGGAAGGACATGGAGAAATGTTAACCGCATATTGCTAAGTGCAATAAGTCACTCTGAAAAGGCTGCATATTGTATGATTTCAATTATGTAACATTCTGAGAAAGGCAAAGCAATGGAGATAGTAAAAGTTCAGTGCTAGCCAGAAGTCTGAGCTACAGCGAGGAGTGATGAGGAGGTGCAGCACGGGGGATTTTTATGTGGAGCACGGGGGATTTTTATGTGGAGCACGGGGGATTTTTATGTGGAGCACGGGGAGTTTTTATGTGGTGAAACTGTTCTGAGGCACAGCAATCAGGGTAACTGCCATTATGCATTTGTTAAAGCCCAGAGAGCTTTACCTACAACACAGAGTGAACCCGAATGTAAACTATGGGCTTTACTTAATTATAATGTATCAATACTGGTTCATTAATAGTAACAAATGTAGCAAGACTTCAATAATAGGGAAAAGTAAGGGCACAGGTGGGAACTCTGTGCTTTCTGTTCGATATGTCTGTAAATCTAAAAAAAAAATAAGTCTATTAATGAAAAACATATATACTGAGAAACTGTGTCGGGTTTACAAAGATGAAACAATTAAACAGTCACAGCCATTACTTGTAAGGATTCACTGTCTGTCAGAGACAGCATCAGACGTCAGCATTTAAGGGGAAATCAGCAAGGACGTGAGGTGGGCAGTGTGCAGGATGAAACATTCAGCTCCCTGCAGGAGAGGGACCAGGAAAGGCTTCTGTCAACGCTAAAGTGTCATGAAAACACAAGCCAGTTATTATATCTGGGGTTGTTGTGGCTCCTGCGGTATCTCACCAGATTTCGATATTTGCTTGACTCAGCTCTGTGGCTTTATTTATCCTCCCTCCCAGAGCTCCGGAAAGCAGGGAACTGGGGTTTTCTTCCAGGTGTTGCGGAAGCCACTGGATAATTGTCATCAGGGGAATTTGAAATATCATTCTGGCTGCTGTATGGTAAAGGGATTGAGGAGCAAGAGGGGAAGGCAACTCGAAGGCCAAGTCTAAGGTGAAGTAAGAATAATGGTGGCTGGGGCTAAAATGCCAGCAACGGAGACAGAGGGAGGGAAGCAGAGAGATTCAAGATGTATTCTGCAGGAAAAGTCAGCTTGCCAGGTCAAACAACTGCACAAGCCATCTGAAGGACAGAGAATTCAGTGATCATGCCTAGATTTCTGGCTTAAACAATTGCAAAATGATGAGGTTTATCAATCTGGGAAGCTGAGCATTGAAAAAACAAAAGTGTGGGTTAACAAAAATCGAATTTCTATGTTGCCAGTGTTAAGCCTGAGATGCACATTTTACATGCACGTGGAGATGTTACATCAGCTTCTTCATGCAGAATTATAGATGTTGACAAAGAACTTTGAGGCACTCTAACCTTTAAATATCAATTAAAAGAGGAGCCAGCAAAGTGGGTGCAATGAATAGCCCAGGGAAGAGAAGATAAACCAGGAGAACACACTGATAGAAAATCCAAAAGGAAAACGGGGAAAAGAAGGAAGGGTCAGCTGGATCCAAGGTTGCTGTGGGATCCTGTGTGATAAGAGGATCCCATCAGATGACTAATGGACTTGGCAATGAGAGAAATCACTGGAGATTTCTCAAGATCAACATTGTGAAGTGGAGGGGACAGATGGCCATAGGGAGAGAAAGGGGGAGGACGGAGCAATGGGAAATGGATGAAGGGTGAGTGTAGATGGATCAATGGAGGGAGCGATGGATAATTGGATGGATGGGGGAATGGATACACAGATAAACTGGGGAAAGTGATTAATCAATCGAGTGATCAGTTTATAACACAGGAGATGCATTGGTGAAAGACGGTGCCCGATAAGGCATGATGAAGGAGAATTGAAGGAACCTGATGTTATGAAGTAGGTTTCATTAGGTCAGTTGGAAAGGTGGCATCAGGAAAGCCATACACGAACTGCTTCAGAGTCAGGGAGGACTTCGTTCAAAGATGGGAAAGAAAGAGGATTTTAGAACCACTGATCCTTAGTTCATGTAGCATAATTTAAACATTTATGGATTATTAAGGGCTGTTTCCATTGAGGCAACAGAAATGCAACTCAGACTCAATTAGCAAAACAGGGAATTTATTGTTTTGAGTAACTGGGACGTCTCGAGGTCAGACCGATCTTCTGGCACCACTAGATCCAGACTTCCGGGCGTCCTCAGGGCCTCCTGCTCTGCCTTCCTCCAAACTGACTTCATTTACGAAAAAAATGCTAACAGGGATGACTTTTCCCGCAATGGGGCAAAATTAGCTCTTTCTTACTGGGCAAAATATGTTAGCTATTATAATGGTTTTGGGACCCCACAAGGGGCCCCAGTATATTAAAATATGTATATACTATATATTATATATATTATATTATAAAATATAACTATATATTATATGTTGTATATATTTTTATATAGCATATATATGCTATTAAAACTTAATGCAGTGGGTGGGAGTGACTGCAGTAAAACTGTCTAAAAATCACTTCATGGGTCAATAATAAGAAAAGATTGAGACACATCAGTATAGAGACAGGCTTTCCCACAGGTGACAACAAGATTCTATCCTTCTAGGAGGTCAAGTTCAGAAAGAAGGCAACACCCCTTCCTAATGGTCCAGCCTAAAGTCCTAGTGCTGCCTCTCAGCCAGCAGGTTTGATCCCGGGCCTAGCACTGTGTCTCTAAATAGCCAGGAGTCAGGCCTATGATCACACTGGGGCTTTAGGGAAGGCATCAACCTCACCTGAACAAGAAGAGGGAGCGTATCGCCCCCCCAAAAACTGATGAAGGTGGGAAGGGGAAAATGATTTGGAATGGGTAAAGACCAAAAGATGCATATCCCAGAATGTTTGCATGCCAATGAGGTAGAGTGGAAGCCTGTGGCTACGATGAGGGGAAGGCTGTCTGCCTCTCAACCTGTGGCCGGTGAAATGTGTGCAGAATTGATGTGTACCAGCTCCGGACAAACATTTTCAGGGCCCTGATGCTCTATCTCCTGTGGCACCACTTTTGAAAGCACATTGGGAGATTGCTCTTCTGTGCACCTGTCTCTGAGGCTACAGCAGCCCCTGACTATGTACTCAGTGAGAAGCAAGCTGGGTTCAGCCACTGGCCTGTGGGCATTTTTATTACTACAGCATAACCAGGTCTATACTGACAGCCACACTTGGCAATAACTTTAAGGTACTGCAGACTAAGAACTTTGTTTTATGACACATGATCTAACTAAATGAGTTAGCAAACACAAGGAATATAGACCAATGGCAAGATAACGGTTCCTTAGAAGTTTGTCTCTAACACATGATCGTTCACTTTGCATTGTCATGCCAAGCCATCATTCATGGCTGAATTCTTTTTTTGATGACCTCATTTAGTGTCCCTGGGCACTCCTCAAGTGAGAACCATGTGCTATAGATGCCATGATTTCATTCCTCGTGTTTGTTCTGAGCACCCTCTGGGTGTCAGATTCTGGGGCAGTTACACACCCAGTCAGTCCACAAATCTTTATCAAGTCCTATTATGGGTCAGGTAACAAGCTAGACTCTAAGAATAAAGTGTGAAACAAAGACTTACTGAAAAAGAAAAGAGCCGTAGAAATCTGATGACATGGCTTTTTTGCATAAAACAGCAAGCTTATTCTGTATAGTTCATGTGTTATTGACTTCAAAACTAACTTAAATGAGTATAGCTGATGAATCAATGACTTGTGACAACTTGGGGCAGTGGGTCTTAACGAATTCAGATTCCTAGGCCCCACCCAACACCTACTGAATCAAAATCTGGAGGTTGAGCCTAGAAATTTGGATCTTTGATCATGTATTCTGGGAGACTCTGATACATTCCAAAATTTGAAAATCTTTGCTCCAAGTTGTAATTAGTCATTGAAACATCTGTGAGAATGGGTGCCAGACCCTCAGTAAGCCAAGTACTGAGAATGGTACTGAAGAAGCATACTTCCCTCAAAACCTGTCATGAGCACTCTCTTGCAAAATGATAAAAGATTTTTCAAGGAAAATAATAAAAGCTTTGCTCTAAAAGTCCTCATGTCTGCGGAGACATTTGGTGTGCGTTATTATGCACCAGCTGTTTGGCTATGTCCACGTGGTGCAGCCCTGAGATGGCCTTCCTCTGCGCGTTTGGCCGCCTGCCTCTCACATGAAGCTTCAGGGTTGCACCTCTGGAACAAGCGAGAGACAAGGAGTAGAAGACATTTCTGGGCCAGGCACATTAGCTCACACCTGTAATCCCAGCACTTTGGGAGGCCAAGGCAGGTGGATCACCTGAGGTCAGGAGTCCGAGACCAGCGTCAACATGGAGAAACCCTGTCTTTACTAAAAATACAAAATTAGCCAGGCGTGGTGGTGCATGCCTGTAATCCCAGCTACTCTGGAGACTGAGGCATAAGAATTGCTTGAATCTGCAAAGCGGAGTTTGCAGTGAGCCAAGATTGTGCCATTGCACTCCAGCCTGGGCAACAAGAACGAATCTCTGTCTAAAAACAAACAAACAAACAAAAGATATTTCTGGCTACAGCCTTTATGTATAGTTTCCATATTTTTCATTTCCCTGTCTTTCTTTCAGTAGTCTTATATTTTAGGTGTGTCTCTTGCTAATAACTTACAATTATTATTAGTTTCTCTTTAACTTATTTTCACAATCTTGTTTGGCTGGGGCATGTAGTTCATTTACACAACGGTGGAAACTGATATATTTAGGGTGAAGTTGACCATTTGTTTTGTGCTTTCTCTCTGACCCTCCATTTCTAAGTTTCCTTTTCTATCATTCCTGCCCCTTCTTAGACTCCTTGAATGTTTTTTGTACTTCTACTGTTTTTCCATTTAGTGATTACATTAGAAGTTATTAAATGACTCATCATATCATTATAGAAAATACATAGAAAATAGAAAAAATTTAGTACCCTTTAACTCTCAATTTGTCCCAACTTTTGTAATGTTTGCACTGTACTTTGATTATATACATATATGATGTACATGTATATATTAATATAATCACATGTGCCTTTGTATAATTTATATATTATATACAATATCAATGTTTATATAATTTATACATATGCATATGTATTTTTCATAAAATATCACATTTGTTCATATAGGCAAGTTTATTTTTGCAAAGCATATATTCATATGTTCATATATTCATGCATTTATATATATAAATATGTAATGTACAAGCATTTAATTTGCATATCAGTGTCCAGTTATTTTCATATGTGTTGCTCTTCCATTTTCTCTGGACCTCCACCTTCTGTTTTTATCATTTTCCTTCGTTTTAAGAACCCCTAAAATCATATTTGAATAAAGTCTGTTAGTTGCAAACTCCAAGCTTCTGTTTGTGTGAAAATATATTTGTTTTACATTCAATTATTAAAGGTTTTCTCTGGGTGCAGAACCTTGCATTTGCAATTATTTTCTTTACATATGTTGAAAGCATCATCTTGTTGTCTTCTGACTTCCATAGTTTACATTGAAAAGTTAACTGTCGATCTCTCTATTTGTTCTCTTGTATCTTTTTCTTAAACATCCTGTTTTGTGGAGTTTCAGTGTGATGTATCTAGGTGTAGAATTTTTTGATATTCTGTTTTTGCTGTTTTCTTTGCTTCTTGAATCTGCATTAGTCATGCAGGGGAAGATTTTTAGGCAATCGCAACATTATATTTACCTTGTCTTCTTGGATGCTAAATATAATTATTTTTGACTGTCACACTCTATTCTGTATGTCTCTTAACCCATCTTCCGCATTGCACATCATTTGTGTCTTCTGCTTTTTTCTGAATGATTTTTTTCTGATTGTTTTTCAGTTTATAATTTCTTCAGCTTTGTCTAATCTGCCACCAAACACATCAAATGTGTTTTTAATATGTTATTACAATTTCAGTTCTGAGATTTCCATTTGGCTGTTTTGAAAGATTGTCACTTATTATTATTTCCAGTTCCTTGTAGAAATTTTTGAACATTCCCACCAACAGTGTAAAAGCATTCCTATTTCTCCACAGCCTCGCCAGCACCTATTGTTTCCTGACTTTTTAGTAATCGCCATTCTGACTGGTGTGAGATGGTATCTCATTGTGGTTTTGATCTGCATTTCTCTAATGACCAGCAATGATGAGCTTTTTTTCATATGTTTGTTGACCACATGTATGTCTTCTTTTGAGAACTGTCTGTTCATATCTTTTGCCCACTTTTTGATGGGGTTGTTTGCTTTTTTTCTCATAAATTTGTTCAAGTACCTTGTAGATTCTGGATATTAGAACTTTGTCAGATGGGTACATGGCAAAAACTTTCTCCCATTCTGTAGGTTGCCTGTTTACTCTGATGCTAGTTTCTTTTGCTGTACAGAAGCTCTTTAGTTTAATTAGATTCTGTTGGTCAATTTTGGCTTTTGTTGCAATTGCTTTTGGTATTTTTGTCATGAAGTCCTTGCCCATGCCTATGTCCTGAACGGTATTGCCTAGGTTTTATTCTAGGGTTTTTAGGGTTTTGGGTTTTATATTTAAGTCTTTAATCCATCTTTACAAGATTGGTGGGAATGTAAATTAGTTCAGCCATTGTGGAAGACAGTGTGATGATTCCTCAAGGATCTAGAACCAGAAACACCATTTGACCAGCAATCCCGTTACTGGATATATACCCAAAGGAAATAAATCATTCTACTATAAAGACATGCACACATATATTTATCACAGCACTGTTTACGATAGCAAAGACATGGAAACAACCCAAATGTCCATCAATGATAGACTGGATAAAGAAAATGTGGTCCATATACACCATGGAGTACTATGCAAAAATACTATTTTTAAAATGAGATCATGTCCTTTGCAGGGACATCTTTGAAGCTAGAAGCCATCACCCTCAGCAAACTAACACAGGAACAGAAAACTAAACACCACATGCTCTCACTCATAAATGGGAGTTGAACAATGAGAACATATGGACACAGGGAGGGGAACATCACGCACCAGGGCCTATTGGGGGTTGGGGATCACAGGGAGGGAGAGCATTAGGACAAATACTTAATGCATGTGGGTCTTAAAACCTAGATGACGGGTTGAGAGGTGCAGCCAACCACCATGGCACATGTATACCAGGGTAACAGACCTGCACATTCTGCACATATATCCCAGAACTTAAAGTAAAATAAAACATTGTTTAAAAGATTTATTAAAGATACTTGCTTTTTTTAACCAATGGATGCTATTATTTTATTCTGTGAAATAAAAAGCCACAAAACCAAAAAAAAGAGAAATTTTTGAACTTAGCTTTTATATCCTTGAATACAGAAAACATAGTAGTTATAATAGTTAAATATTTAATAACCCTAATATTTGGAGTTCCTGTGTGTCTACTTCTATATGCTCGTTATTTCTCATAGTTTTCACCCATGTTCTCTTGTCTCATTACGTTCCTAGTTATCATTGATTACGTGCTGAAAACGGTTCTTGAAAACAGTTCTTGAAAACTTGCTACAAACATTATTTGACACTTAGGGTAATAGTATCTACCTGAAAAGATAGTTTTTGTTTGCTTCTTCCTAGCACCAAGGGACATTACTGATCCAGAACCCTCTTAATCCAATTCAGTCTTGAAGACTTACTGGGCAACTTACATCATGAGAAACTAAGCTATGGTCTTTGTAGGACATTTTCATTTCTGATTCTCTTTTACGTCTAGGCTATAGTGCCTTTGTTTCCCAGTCCAGTGCACCCAAAATTTATCAGAAACCCTCAACTTTCAACACCCATAAGCCCAACTTTGATCACCCAAGGTTGTCAAAGCAGCTCTGGGGCAGGCACCTTAATAATGGAGAGACAAGTCACTAATCACAGAAAATTTTTTGTCAGAAACCACGCAGGCAAGATAACAATGGAGTTTTTTTGGTGTTGAAAGAAAACACTAAGAACTCTACATCCAGCCAATTTATCCCTCAAATGTGAATGAGAAATCCTTCTGGAACAAACAAAAACTGCGAATTCACCACTATCAGACCCGCTCTGCAAGAAAGGGTCAAAGTTGTTTTTCAGGCAAAAAGAAAATGATACGTGTGAGACACTTGGGTCTGCATTGAAAAAAGAAAGGATGTCATAAGAAATCAATGAAAGTTAAGTAAAGTCTATTATTTTTTATTCTTTATTGATCTGAAGATAATTGCTTGATTGAAATGGTAATAGTAACAACATATTGGATGATTATAGTATACGGATAAATCGTCACGCGTGATGGGAAGAACTTGGAATATAGCCACACCACGTGAAACAGCATGGTGTCATTCGAAGGCAGATTTTAAATATTCAACAATACACAACAATGAAACTCCAGCATAATCACTAAAAATAATATAATATGCTAAGAAAGGAGATGAAGTTCTATAACATGCTCAGTTAAAACCAGAAAAGAACAGGAAAAGAAGGGAAAGATAAAGAAAAAAGAATAAATGTAATAAGTAGAAATAATTACAAACATGTGAGGTATTAATCCAACTATACAACACAACTACACAACACAACTACACAACACAACTACACAACGGTACAACACAACTATGCAACACAACTATACAACACAACTACACAACACAACTACACAACACAATTAACACAACTATGCAACACAACTACACAACACAACTAACACAACTATGCAACACAACTACACAACACAACTATACAACACAACTACACAACACAACTAACACAACTATGCAACACAACTACACAACTATGCAACACAACTACGCAACACAATTAACACAACTACGCAACACAACTAACACAACTACGCAACACATCTACACAACACATCTATGCAACACAACTACACAACACAACGATACAACACAACTACACAACACAACTATGCAACATACTGTACAACACAACTACGCAACACACTGTACAACACAACTGTGCAACACAGCTATACAATATAACTACACAACACAACTATGCAACACATCTATGCAACACAACCATGCAACACAATGATGCAACACAACTACGCAACACAACTATGCAACACACTTCTACATAGCACATGAGTCAAAGAAGAAGGCTCAGGAAAAGTTAAAATGAACTAAATTTTACTTTCAATAATCACTTTAAATGGGAACATTCCAAACACAGCAATTCAAAGACAGAGAGCATCATAATGGATTGCAAAAAAGAAAAAAAAAAAAAGATCCAACTTCAGCAGATCCTCAAATAATGTCATTTTGTTCAACATTGTTTCATTACAATGTTGATGAGAAAAAAATTGATTCCCAACTGCAGCTACTGTCCATGTGGAACTTACGTGTTCTCCCCATGCCTGCCTGGGCTTTCTCCAGTTATTCCCACATCCTAAAGATGTGCGTATTCAGTTAATTTGCATGTCTGAATTGTGAGTGTGGAGGGGGGTGGGGGTGCGCTCTGAGACGGGAGGGCGTCCTGTCCAGGCGTGGTTCCTCCTGTGTCCTGAGCTGCCAGGCAAACGCCAGGCACCATGACCATGAACTGGAATAATTGGGTAAATAAATATCTTATTTGTTTTTATTGATCTTCCTTAAGTGTATGTATAGCTCACATTACTTTCAATGTTTAGTGTTAGTATTGGGGGACTTTATTGAGAAGTTTGGTGTTTTTGTGAACAGCAATACGTTGTAGGAACAGAACTCTTGTTTATACCAATTCTCCTGGGGTAGAATTGGTTTCATTATACGTCCTTCCACGTAAAGTCACAATTTCTAAGAACCTGTCAACAGCGCTAAGAGAGAACGTACTGTATGTGTTGTCTACAAGAAATCCTATTTTAAGTGTAAAGACTAGAACAGATGAAAAGGAAAAGGATGGAGAAAAATGTACCACACTAGCACCAATCAAAAGAAAGCTTGAGTAATTATATTGATTTCAGACATAACAGACTTCAGAACAAGAAAAATAATACGGGAGAAAAAGGGGCATTACACAACGACAAAGGGTCAGCCCTCTACAAATATATAATAATCCTTAATGTGTATGTACCCAGCGAGAGACAGTCAAAATACTCAAGGCAGAAAGTGACAGAACTGAAGAGAGAAATAGACAAATCCACTGTGACAGCTGGAACCTTCGACACCTTTCTGCTGGTGATAGGCAGACGCAGCATTCAGAGGGGACGTGCTTGCACTGATCGCCTCAATCATCCAACTTGATTTAATTGGCATTTGCAGAATGTTGTACACAATAACAGAATACACTTTCTTCTCAAGTTCAGATGAAACATCCGCCAAGATAGACCACATTCTGGGCCATAAAAGTACCTTTAAATTCTTTTAAAAAATAGAAATCAGATAGACTATGTTCTCAACTAACAATAAAATTAAACTAGAAATAAATAGCAGGAAAATATCTGGAAAATCCTAAGCCATTTGCAGATTCAACAACACACTTTTAAATAGCACAGGGGTCTTCCGGGCTCGGTGGCTCATGCCTGTAATCCTAGCACTTTGGGAGGCTGAGTTGGGTGGGTCACCTGAGGTCGGGAGTTCGAGACCAGCCTGGCCAACATGGTGAAACTTCATCTCTACCACAAATACAAAAATTAGCTGGGCGTGGTGGCGCATGCCTATAATCTCAGCTACTTGGGAGGCTGAGGCAGGAGAACCGCTTGAACCTGGGAAGTGGAGGTTGCAGTGAGCTGACATGGCACCATTGTACTCCAACAAGAGCGAAACTCCGTCTCAAACAAATTAAAAAAAATAAAAAAACCACAGGGGTTAAAGAAGACTCAAGAAAAGTTAAAATGAACTAAATGAAATTAAAATGCAACATGTCAAAGAGGCATTCTATAAAAGTCCTGATCAGTATTCTTCAAAACAGGGTCATCAAAAACAAGGATAACCTAAGAAACTGGAAGAACCAAGACAGCCCAAGGGAACATGATGATTAAAAGTAATGTGGGATCCTGGAACAGAAAAGGAATGTTCATGAACAACTCAAAAATCTGAATAAGGTATGGATTTTAGATAATAATACTGTATTTACATTGATTCATTCATTATAATAAATGTGCCACATCAGTGTAAAATGTTAATAATAAGAGAAATGGGAGGTGGGATATAACATCACTCTGTATCTTTGCAATTTTATTTTAAACTTGAAACTGTTCTAATGTTTTAAAGTTTATTTTATAAAAATATAACAATGAAATTTGTGGGATGCAGTGAAAGTGGTATTTAGAGGGAAATTTATAGCATTGAATGCGTGCATATATTAGAAAGAAGAAAGATCTAAAGTAAATCATCCATTCTTCACCCTCAGGAAGCCAGAGAAAGAAAAGCAATGGAAGCCTAGAGCAAGCAGAAAGTAAATAAATAACAAAAAATACAGCAGAAATCAATGCATCTTAAAAATTAGAAAACAACAGAGACAAATCAATGAAACCAAAAATAGGTTTTTTAAAAAAAATCAATCAAGTTGGAAACCTCTAGCTAGTCCATCCAAGAAAATAAGGGAGAAGATGCAAATTACTACCATCAGAAATGAGAGAGCTGTGTCTTTGTAAGGCCTCCTGAGCGTTAAAATGGAATGCGATGAAGAACTGACTCCACACCTGCAAATCTGGTAACTTAAATACAGGGGGCCAAATCCTTGAAGTCTACAAACTGTCAAAATTCACATATGGAGAGACAGAGAACTTGAATGGCTTTTATATCTATAAATGAAATTGAATCAGTCATTAACAGCCTTCCAGAAAACGAAACCTCAGGCCCAGATGGTTCACTGGCAAATCCTATCAATCTGTTAAGGAAGGAATGATACCAATTCTTCATATTTCTGCCAAAAACTAGAAGCAGACAAAACACTTCCAAACTCATTCTGCGAGGTCAGCATTACCGTAATAGCAAACTAGTTAAAGACGTTAGAGAAAGGAAAGGAAAATCATAAACAAATCTCACTCAAAAGCACAGATGCAAATAGACCTAACAAGATATTAGTGAAATGAATCCAGCGATGTGTAAAACGAATGATACGCCACAGTTAAGTGGGCCTTACTCCGGGCATGAATTATATTCCTGTTTCAAAGTTCCTCACCACTTTGTTGACTTTCTAACCTGTTAATAATTTGTGGTTTCTATTGTACACAGCTGTTGTCCTCGTCTTCAGAGGGCTTGTTGGATCAATTGAGCTGGCCCGCCACAACCAGAAGCAGACTCTTTGGTCTGCCTTTACTCCACTTTGAATTTCCCAGCATGTGGCAAATTCCTGGGTACTCAGTAGGGATTCATTAAATATCAGGTAATTGAGTAAATAAGTAAGGAGATGATATGGTTAGGCTTCGTGTCCCCACCCAAATCTCATGTTGAGATGCTGAATTGTAATTCCCATAATCCCCACACGTCATGGGAGAGACCAGGTAGAGGTAGTTCAATCCTGGGGGTGGTTTCCCCCTTGCTGTTCTCCTGATAGTGAGTTCTCACCAGACCTAATGGTTTTACAAGGGGCTCCTTCCCCTTTACTTGGCACTTCTCCTTCCTGCCGCCTGGTGAAGAAGGTGCCTGCTTCTCCTTTACTTTCTGTCATGATTGCAAGTTTCCTGGGGCCTCTGCAGCCAAGCTGAACTGCGAGTCAATGAAACCCCTTTCCTTTGTCAATTACCCAATCTTAGGCAGTTTTTGTTTTTGTTTTTGTTAGGCTGGAGTGCAATAGCACGATCTTGGCTCACTGCAACCTCTGCCTCCTGGGTTCAAGTGATTCTCCTGCCCCAGCCTCCCAAGTAGCTGGGATTACAGGTGTACGCCACCATGCCTGGCTAATTTTTGTATTTTTAATATTTTGTATTTTTAGTTTCAATGGGGTTTCACCATGTTGGTCAGGTTGATCTCCAACTCCTCATGAGCCACCCACCTTGGCCTCCGAAAGTGCTGGGATTACAGGCATGAGCCACTGCGTCCGGCTGGCAGTTCTTTACAGTTCTTTATAGCAGTGTGAAAATGGACTAATACAGGAGACAATATGTCTTTTTTTATTTTTTGTAGTGATTGCAATACATAAATAATGTTTTCTTACTTTTTCTAGTCTCTGAGCTTCTGAAATGTGGGAACATTGTTCTTTCTCACACATGTAGCTTAGGCTAAGCCTGAAATTTTGTTTGGCATTGAGATAGCTGGGATGGAGCTATACTGAAGTCTCTCTGGTGGCGAAACGCTTGCATTCTTTTTACACAAATTGCATGCTTCTGAAGCCAGATAATTGGTTTAAGTTGAGTTGATCGTATTTGGATTAGTGGGAGTCCAGAGGCCGGGGAGGGTGGGGCAGGGGAGAGAAGGGCATTAAATAACAGTGAGCTCTGAGAGTTGAACAGGGGATGGGAAGGAAGGTGCATGTGCCAAGCCCCTGCGGTAGGCAGTGCAACCTTCAGAAGTGAAAGTCGGCCAGGTGCAGTGGTAGGCAGCACTTTGGGAGGTGGGTGGATCACATGAGGTCAGGAGTTCAAGACCAGCCTGGCCAACATGGTGAAACCCCGTCTCTACTAAAAATACAAAAATTAGCCAGGCCTGGGGGCTCATGCCCGTAATCCCAGCACTTTGGGAGGTCGAGGCAGGCAGATCACATGAGGTCAGTAGTTCAAGACCAGCCTGGCCAACATGGTGAAACCCTGTCTCTACTAAAAACACAAAAATTAGCTGGGCGTGGTGGTGGGCGCCTGTAATCCCAGCTACTCGGGGGACTGAGGCAGGAGAATTGCTCGAGCAGAGGTGGTAGTGAGCTGAGGTTGTGCCACTGCACTCCAGCCTGGGTGACAGTGTGAGAAAAAAAAAAAAGGAAGAAGAAGATGATGATGACAGAGAGGCCAGGCAGGGGGATGGACTGGGAGAGGGTACCTGTCAGCAGGAGAAGCGGGTAGAGTGGATCATGAGGCCACGTGGGGCCTGAAGGCCATGTTCGAAGGGTCCGGCTTTAATGTAACAACAGGGGGAAGTCGTAGAAGGAAATTCAGCAGTAAGAAAAGCTGGTTTATCTCTTTATCTGCAGAGGTGCTGGGAAGACCTCATGGCGGTTTTGACTGGAGCGGTGAAAGTGAGGACTAAGGGAAGACAGAGGCTTTTGGATTCATTTAGGAAATCAACAAGACATGGCAGTTAACTGGATGTTGGGAAGCAGGTAAAGAGGGGGATATGTCTGGGAAAATGCCAAGGTTTACAGTCGGAGTCACTGAAATTCAGGAGACAGTGAGCCAGGTGTGGCTTGGGGCGAGATGATTTTGACAATGAGAAGAGAAAGGCCCCACGCCCAGCAGCAGTGAAGGCTCCGCCTGCGGAGTGCCTGAGCTGTCACCCTGGGAGCCTGTGCCCGCCTCTGTGGGCCCCACTGCACCCTCCATGCCATGAACTTAGTTGCTGACCCGCAGTTCATAGCCAGGCAGGAAGGAACAGAAGCCATGGAGGGCCTGAGGGTGTGGCCAGCCAAGCCCGTGCTGGGATCCATGTTGGAAATGGAGATGGGATGTATGGGGCAACAAAGGGCTCCTGGTGCATTGCTGAGGCATCCTGGGCTCCCACAGGGGTCACGTGTGGATTTTGTGTGGAAGTGTCCCACAGGCTCCGTGTCCCAGGCTCAGGGCAGAGCCAGCATCAGTGGTTGGGAGGTTCAGGGAGCATTTTCCAACAGTCAGCAGCCAAACTGCTGAGCCTACCACCCCCGGCCTGTCCCCGGGGAGGCTGAGGGATTCTGTTGGCACTCACAGGTGGCATATCCCCGAGGGCAGGAGGCAGCCCCTCTGGCCCCGTGATGTGTGGGTCTGCAGTACCTGGTCAGCCCTGCATCATGGCTGATACACACTGACATTCCGGAAGGAACTTGTAGGCAACACGCAAAGCCAAACTGTGGAGGCTCCCTACCCGAGAGAAGCACCTGATAGGGCCAGCCTCAAGCCAGGACCCCCCCGGCACAGCAACACGACCGGCTCCCACCCGCCAGCCGGCATTTGAGCCTGGCTGAGAGCCACAGACAGCCCACCTTGGTGTAGGCTCCCTGCCATCCGGCAGACGGGGCCTCCAGCCGGCTGCCCAGAGCCCTCGTGGGTGGCGTGCGTGGGTGGTGAGGAGGCAGGCTCTCCCTCTCAGGCAGTCCCTCCCTGTCCTGAGATTGGCTCTGGCGACCTTCCCCAGTGTGGGCTGACGCCTCTGCGTCTTTGCCTGGCTGCCTCTCTTCCTCCTTCAGGATTCTCCCCAGAAATGCAGAGGGCCCCACGAGGGCCCACACAGGGCATCTGCGGTCTGTGGGGCTCAGCCCAGAGCCAGCAGCACGTTGGAAGTCTGTGGTCATGGTCAGTCCTTCACTCACCTGCTTGGAAAAGCAGCACTGAGCACCCTCGTGGGTTGCCAGGCCCGGGGCAGCCACTGGGGCACCAGGGAAGCAGCACCCATCCCCAGTCCCTGCTCTGCAGATGACCTGGAAAGTGGGATGCATTTGCTAGAGTGAGGGGTCTTTAGCCTAAAGGACACCTTCCGGGCCCCAGTGAAGATCCCCATCCCCATCAGCCACTGACCGCAGTGCCCAGCTTTTGTGTTCCCACTGTTCTCACACACACGGGGCTGATCTTGTTCACATGCTTATTTCTGAGCTTATTGTCTGTGGTTGCACACACACCCCCACGCAGACACGCACCTCGCCAGCCACACTGTGCCGTGATGCACCCAGGATAAACCCCCTGTTCAGCCATGTGGTTGTCATGGAACCAACAAATTCCACGTCTGATAAATAATATGAAATGCTGCAGGGTGGATGCCCAAGGTCTGTACCACAGAATTATCGATGACTGAAAATCTGAAAAGATCCAAAATAGCCCACCATGGAGGAATTGCTAGCTGCCTTCAGCTGCATCCACGTCAAAAACACCTTTGTAAAAAGTTGTGCTCACATGAAAATAAATGACAAAGCAGAAGATAGAATCTTTATATTCAGGGTATTCCTGTAAAAACAAATACAGGTGTTTATGACGTTGGCAATGCTGGGCTGGGGCCGCACGCTGCAGCCATTTGGGGGACATCTCAGGAGCTGGGTCCCTGCATTCTTGTCTCAGCTGCACCCCTCACCTGCTGGGGCTTTGGGGAGCCAGGTGCCTCCCGGAGCCCCCAGGGCCGTGCCTGAAATAGAAGCATCTGCCCCAGGGTTGCTCTGGGAGTGAGGAAGACACCAAGTGAGGAAGACGCCGCACACAAGGAAATCAGAGGGAGGCCTGGCACACGGTGCACAGTTAGTTCTTTTATTTTTTAAGACCAAAGAAAAAGTCTAGAGGGAAGTCTTTACCCCTAAAAAAGTAGATACAGTTGTTTTGCTTGAGTAACTAGATTAGTTATTACTTCCTTTTAACTTTTTTCTGTCTTCCGTAACTTGCATGTTAACACTTTCACAATTGGAGGGAAAAATATACCTCTGAGAAAGTGAAGTCTTTCCAGGACAAGCTCTCGCCGAAATCCTCCAGGGCCAGGCAGCTGCCCGGGGAGATGCTGGGTTGCACAGGCAGGGCTGTCGAGCTGAGTGCTCGAGCCACTCCGGCCTCCCCCTTAGTCCTGTGAGAACCCTTCAGGCCTGGGGGCCACGGGAGGAGCAAGTGTCCCTCCTCTTCAGGTAAATCCACTTCAAGTCACTTCATCTGCCTCTCTCTGAGAGATGATTGCAGCTGAGATCGAGCCCTGAGGACGTGCCAGGATCCTCCAACGCCTTCTAGAACAAACACACTACCCGCTTGCCACTGCCAAGCAGCCTCAGAGCCGCAGGGAGGCGGTTGGCTCTGTCGCTCCGGCTCTCTGCATTTCTTTTCTCTGTTTAAGCCCAAGAAGATCACCTTCCCCAGACGCTGTTCTAATCACCACTCTTTGGGGCTACTATAGCCCTCCCAGGTGTTGGGCAAACCATTATCTTCTTGGGATTACCCGGTATGCGGCATCCTTCCTCCCGCCATCCTCTACCCTTGTAGAATCGGTGATGGGAGCTTGATAGCCTCCCGGGTCTGCTAGGAGGCTAGGACTGAAGCTCGGTGGCCCATGCTGCCT
Source organism: Colobus angolensis palliatus (assembly GCF_000951035.1). Taxonomy (NCBI): domain Eukaryota; kingdom Metazoa; phylum Chordata; class Mammalia; order Primates; family Cercopithecidae; genus Colobus; species Colobus angolensis. The sequence continues at coordinate 2,628,814 of NW_012115244.1, read as the reverse complement.
TGGGTGACATTACAAGTGCTGACCTGAAACCTCTGGTGGACCACAGGCGTCCTGGGCAGACGTGGCTGATATGCGTGGTTTGCATGGCGTCCCCTCCAGATCGCACGCTGAGATGTGATCCCCAGCGTTGGAGGTAGGGCCTGCTGGGAGATGTTTGGGTCATGGGGGCGGACCCCTCATGAATGGCTTGTGGCTGTCCTTCTAGGAGTTAGTGGATTTTCACGAGATCTGCTTCTTTACAGTATGTGGCATTTCTCCCCCAGCTCTTGTTCCTGTCATGTGATGTCACCGCTCCCTCTTTGCCTTCCGCCATGATTATAAGCCTTCCCAGGCCTCCCCGGAATCAGAGGCCAACAGGATGCTTCCTGTACAGCCTGCAGAACCATGAGCAGATGAAAGCTCTTTTCTTACAAATTACCCGTTCTCAGGTATTCCTTTATAGCAGGGCAAGAATGGCCTAATACAGGGGCCCCTTGGGCAAATGTTTTTAGTGCCTTGTGTTTTAGATGCAATTTCAGACCAATCACAAGACATTTACATCCTTTGTATGTGCCAGGCTTAGAAATGATGCTGAAGGAGTCTTGCAATGCCCCGGGCCCTTCCTTCCAAGAGTTGGAAATCAGATTGGGATGGTTGGGTGGGAGCGTGTCTGAAGAACGCTGCAGGAGGCAGGGAAGGTGCCCACAGGCCCAGCCAGTGTCTCCTCAGGGCTGAAGTCCGCCACACACCTCTGTCAATCCAGAGAATCTGGAGGGTCCCCTCATGCCAGCCCGAGCTGCCCCCACCTCAGCTGGTGAAGCATCTTTCCCCATCACCAGGCTGCAGGCTGCTGAGTGGGGAGGGATGTGGGCCGGTCTGTCTCTCTCCTCTGTCCACCCCAGAGAGAGGAGGAGACAGTGGTGGGCTAGGCCTCCAAGAATGATGTCAGAGGAGACGTGGGACCTGGCCGAGATGTTGCAGGGAAAGCAGGATGTCGGCAGACTGGAAGAAGTTGGCCAGACCGTCCACGGAGGTGAGCAGATTGTCATCACCCGCCGAGGTGCGTCTCCTTCAGGCCTTGGAGCAGACGGTGCAGTGTCCTAGGAGACCCACGCCCAGTCAGAACCCACGGAGGCTGCAGAGCTGCTCTTCAGCCCTCTCAGGATCCAGAAAGAAAATATCTCTGGATTCCATGGCATCCCCACCTAGGCACACGCCAACCTCCGCCTGCACTTGCTGACTGTGCCTGTCTGCCTGGACACCGCCCTTTCCATGTGGGCCTTGCAGGAGCCTCTGCACAGGGGAAGAAGCAGGGTCCAGCTTGGCGAGCTGAGCAAGAAAAGGGCAGCAAAGGGGAATGAGCGTCACTGGGAAGGTGACCCTCAAAAGCAGAATATGGAATTTTTTTCAAGAATAAAGCTAGACATTCACATGGACACGTGACGCCACCTAGGCAACTGCGCCAAGCCCACATTACAGAAATGCACCCGGGACCCACCCAGAAAAGCACAACACGGAGGAAGGCAAGGGCTCCATGAGGCAGGGAGGGGGCAGGAGCGGCCGGGCAGGGCTCTCCACTTCTACTCGTTTACATTTGTATTTTTCATTAAGTAATTAATTTTTTGAGACAAGGTCTCACTTGGTCACCCAGGCTGGAGGGCAATGGTGTGATCATGGCTCTCTGCAGCCTTGATCTCTCAGGATCAAGCAATCCTCCTGCCTCAGCTCCCCAGGTAGCTGGCCCTACAGGAATGCACCACCACACCTGACCAATTTTTGTATTTTGTGTAGAGACAAGGTTTTGCCATGTTGCCCAGGCTGGTCTCGGCTTCCTGGGCTCAAGTGATCCTCCTGCCTTGGCCTCCCAAAGTGGTGGGATTACAGGCACCGTGCCCAGCCTGTTTATATTTTTAAGACCAAGAGCCTGGAGCAAGCGTGGCAGAATGTGTATGTACATCAGCCCCAAAAAGCAATGCGTGGGGTGTGTGCTCACCATCTTTATTGTGTATTTCTTAAACATCCTTTAACTAAAAAATGCAGAACTTTGTTGGAAGAACAGAGCCTTGGCTGGATGGGAAGGGCTGTGTGTCCTGGGGTCTCCCACCTCCAGCCAACTTTGCACCTGGCCCACAGTGCACATGACAGGCTTTGGAGCCCTGGATGATTCTGTCACACACCAGCTGGAATGCTGGATGGCTCATGGGGCCTTTCCCTTCCTCCAGGATCCCCTCACCCCAGCGTGGCACCTCAGGGTTTTCTGTGAGGTTTTAACATAACTATTTGCACATGAAAGCACTCGGAGAAGGAACCAAAAAGCAAAATAGAATTTCAGCTTTGTACCGTGCCCCAGTGCTGACATCTTAGCCTCATCCTTAAGGCTCCTCTCCTCCATCCCTGTCCTGTCTCTCTATGCTGGGGTAAAAGTCTACCTGGGGTGGGACTTGGGTGCACGTTGAACCAAGTCCAAATGCTCCCTCCACCCCCTCCCCCCATCAAAAGGTGACACCAAAATCATCCATAGCCACAGCCTGCTTCCCTGACACCTGCCTGCTTCCCTGACAACAGGCACTCTGCTCATGTCCCATGATGAGGGGCTCTTGGCTGAGCAAGCGCCAGGGACGTGCCTGTAGAGAACACAGGGCCCCTCCTCTCACCCCGCCTGGGAGTCCTTCTGGGGTGGGCTGCTGTGAACGCAGCTGGCCCCGAGGTCACGGTGTTTTTTGCCTTGCTTTCCGCGCCTCTCTGCTCACCTCTCCCCTGTCCTGGATTCATTCTCCAGGATGGCAGCAGCGGCTCCAGACTTCCCCCAAGCCCTCCCACCCCGAAAGCCTAGCAGCCCCGGCGGAGACACAGCATGGGGTGGGTTGTCAAGGACGTCGGCAAGATCTGCGCCAGACCCTGTGGTGTGTCCACAGCCGGGAGTCCTCTGGTGGGTCGGTCCTGGGCCCACTGTGGGGGCCAGGAGCAGGGGCCACCCACACGGAAACCCAGAGGCAGAACAGACCCAAGAGTGGGAGAGGGCTGGGCCCAAGAGAAGACTTAGCCGATAGAATCCACGTGTCCACCTTGGGCGTTCACCTGAGAGGTGCCTGGAAGCCCTTTCTTGGGGCGGCAGGAAGCCCAAGCCCAGCGGCGGGAGAGGCTGCGTGTGGGCTGCGGGGAGCTGCATGTGTGCGTGCAGAGCAGACGAGCCCAAAGTCTGGGATGTGGAGGAGGCTGAACAAAGGAGGAAAGAGTGGGGACACCTCGGGGCCCAAGGCCACTGACTGCCCAGGTCCAGACCGCTGGCTGTTTCCGGGATGCGAGGTTGCTGCCTCCTCTGAGGGTCGGTGCCACCTTGCTGAGTCTCTGGCAACTTCCAAGTTCCCACGTGGGTGGCCTCCAGCAGCAACAGGGGGGACAGTGTCTAGCTCTGTGGAGGGAAGGAAACCATTTTCCTTTAGGCTCTCTACCTGGGTGTACCTGGGCTGGCAGGCTGGAGAGAGTGGGGCCTGGTGGGGAAATGGGGGAGACGCCAAGGCTGCAGAACCCTCCCGTGCCCAAATACAAAATGGAGGTGTCTCTGTTGCAGATACGTTCCCAACCCTGGACCCAGACACCAGAGTCAGGCCCAAAGGCGGGCTCTGACTGTCCACACCTTCTCTGGATTCCCCCAGCAGAGAGCCCAGTGACCTCCACCCTCACATCCGGGATCAGAGAATGTTCCGGGCACGCTGGCTGGCTCCCTGTGAGGAGGCCACACCCTGGCTTAGAAAAGCAGAGGCACAGTGACGCCTGGCGACCCAGGGGGACACGGCTGTGTCTCCTCCGCAAGGGTCCTGAGGAGGGGAGGCAGGAGCCGCAGGCAGGTGCACAGAGGAGGTGCAGATAAGGTGGACAGGGAAGGTGTGGGTGGGATGGGGTACACAGGGGAGGTGTGGACGGTGTGGACAGGGGAGATGGGGATGGGATGGGGTACACAGGGGAGGTGTGGACAGGATGGACGGGGAGATGGGGATGGGATGGGGTACACACGGGAGGTGTGGACGGTGTGGACAGGGGAGATGGGGATGGGATGGGGTACACAGGGGAGGCTGGGAGGTGTGGATGGGGTGGACAGGCGAGATGTGGATGGGGATGGGGTACACAGAGGAGGCTGGAGGTCTTCTAAGTTTTCCTTCCCTTCAAAGTGGCCTGTCCTAAATTTCCCCTCAGAAAGTAGCAAGAAGGTGCGACTTTAGTGGAGCAAAGGAGCAAGTGTCCAGGGGACGTGCCTCCTAGGAGGTGCCCAGGTCAGCCTCACTTCCCTTCCTTCAGACACCTGCCAGCAGGTCACCTGCCCCTGGTCCCTCAGGACCCCCACAGGTGAAGGAGGAACAACATGGCTCAGCCCCTTCTGGGAGTCAGAGCAGCCGGAAGTGGCCACCTGCTCCCGCCCTCCCACGGAATTTTCCCAGCAGCACTGGGAAGGAGGCATCGTGTCTCCAGTTTTCACGTGGGGAGACTGGACCCAGTGAGGCAGATTGGCCATGAGCCCTTCTCCCATGTGTCTTGACATCCCAGCCAGGTTGGCTCACCGTGAAAGAAGAAGGCCTGGTGCGGGAGGTGAGAGGGGCTCTAGGGGGACCTGCCCACCTGGCCCCACTGGTGCAGGAGGTAAGGGGGCCTGTAGGAGGTGAGAGGGGCTGTAGGGGGACCTGCCCACCTGGCCCCACTGGTGCAGGAGGTGAGGGGGCCTGTAGGAGGTGAGAGGGGCTGTAGGGGGACCTGCCCACCTGGCCCCACTGGTGCAGGAGGTGAGGGGGCCTGTAGGAGGTGAGAGGGGCTGTAGGGGGACCTGCCCACCTGGCCCCACTGGTGCAGGAGGTGAGGGGGCCTGTAGGAGGTGAGAGGGGCTGTAGGGGGGGCCTGCCTACCTGGCCCCACTCTCTGCTTGCTGGGCCACTGTAGACAAGTGACTTGGCCACTCTGGCCTCTCCCATCTGTCAAATGAGGAAATGACCAGGGTGATCTAGGCTTCCTATCCCTGGAAGACACATGCAGGACCTAGAGCACAGAAACTGTTCTGTCCTTCCAGATGCTCTAGAGCTCCTGGGACCCACCAGTCCCACCACCCTGCGGTCTGTCCTTCCAGATGCCCCAGAGCCCCTGGGACCCCAATCCCGCCACCCTGTGGTCTGTTCTTCCTCCACCTCTGGACGTCAGCTTGCTGGAGCCATTCCCTGTGGCTATGCCGGGAGCCCTAAGGCCCACTGTGCAGCTCACCCCCTGGGGGCCCTTCCACCTTCTGAAAGACCGTAAGTTCCCTGGGTCTCAGTTCTGCCACCTCAGATGGGAATGGCAGCCCCACTTTGCTGCCTCCTGGGGCCATGGAGCCTGGATTTCATGCTCAGGGGACCTCACTTTCAGGGCCTTCCTCCTGCTCTGTCTTGGGGCACACACCCAGTCCTCTGCCCTGTCACTCATGATCGTATGAGCCCACTGTGCAGATGCCGGGGAAGTGCAAAGGTCATGGCATCTGTGCTGGGCCCACCAGGAGGGTGGGGGTGAGCCCAGGGCCACAGTTGTAACCCCTCCAGCATGGCTCCGCCACCTCTATATTGCTGCGGGAATGTGGAGTGGAACGAGCCATGACCCCCGCTTTCTGCCATTTCACCTGCATTGTCCTGGAGGGACAGGCATGAGCTGAGAGCCAGAGCAATGCCAGGACTGGATGCCCGCCATGGAGAGGCCAGCCTTCCTGTGGCACAGGCTGGCCTCACCCAGTTCCAAGCGTCCTGGGGCCAGCCTGGCTGACAGCGCTGGCATTTAGATTCAGAACATGCAGCATCTGTGCTTTCTCCCGACCCACCCAGCACTGGGCAGGGACCGCCGGCCACACACTGGGAGCTAATGTTTGAAGTGACAACATAGGCGACATCACAGACGCAGAGGACTGCATCCAGGCCCCAACAGGCACAGGGCACTGGGTGCTAGGCCCAAGGGGAGCAAGATTCGGGAACAGGGGGGACAGGGCATCACACGACCTCTGCCCACAGGTTCTGAGATACTTCCAGCGAGCCCAGGAAAAAGGAGGACTCTCCTGTGCTTTCACAGGGAGAAAACCCTCTCCCCAGGGTGGCTCCCTCTTCTAGGAAAGTCACTTCAAGAGAAGCTGGCCTGCTGGGGGCTCTTTACAGCCATGGCTCAGGCAGCCCTTTTGAGGATAAATGGTTAAGAGCTTTATTTTTCCATAAATTAGCAAGAGAGAAAAACCCATAAAATTTGTCAGTAGGCTTCAGAATTGTGCTATTTTCAAACAGTACACACTGGGGCGTGCTTAGAACCATATGGTATCTCAGTGCCGCTAACTCAGCCAGCCTGTGCCACAGGACACTGAGTGCACAGGGGCTAACGGTCAAGTGTTGACTGCCCTGCCTGGCGCCCTGGGGGTTGTGACCCTCATTGTGATAGGAACAGTGAGAAGATTAAAGCAGATCTTGTGCTGTGAGTGTGAAATCTGTGCCAGGCCCTGGGTGAAGGTTAGCCCAGGGAGGCTAAGGAATTGGACCCAGGTCACACATCTAAGAAGTAGCAGTGAGATCCAGCCCTCAGCTCTCCCGCGGACACTGCAGCGGTATTTACTGTGAGTCCTGAGGACCCTTCGTCATGCTGGTGTGGGCAGCTGGTGCTGGCTGGATACGCCTGGAGTCCGGTGAGGTCAGTGGCTGAGAGTATCCCTGAAGATCAGGGGACAGAGACCAGGCATCTGACAACCACATATCTGCAACCCCAAGGGACGAGCACATACCGGTTTCAGGAATGGGTAAACTGAGGCCCATGGGGCCCCAGACCATCTCAGGGGCCTGCTTCCCACAGCAAGCCTCTGAGATGGGGAATATCGTTCCCATGTTATAATTCAGGATTACTGAGGCTCAGAGAGGTTAGGACACCTGCCCAGAGTCACCCAGCAGGCAGGCAGCGGCCCGGTGGCTTCAAAGCCCTGCATTCCAGCAGGCCAGTCCAGGGGGCACCACTCAAACACTTGGGCCATGGCTTCACCGTAGGTCCGTGTACTCCTGTCTCACAGGAGGGCAAGCTTCCATTCCTGGATGAGCTTCCGCTTTTATAGAGCGTCCCAAGCTCCTGAACGCAGACTCCGAGCAAAGGAACGCAGGGCAGGCAAAAGAAGGGCACCCAGAACGCCTCATGCCTGAGAACTATGAGCCGAGCTGACAGCAGGGACTGGAATCTCGCAGCTCCCACTCCAGGTGTGAGAGGGGGAAAGGGAGGAAAGGGGAGGGAGGAGGGAGGGAAAAGGAAAGGGGAGGAGGGATAAGGACGAGGGGAGGAGGGATAAGGACGAGGGGAGGAGGCAGGGCCCTAGGGCTGAGGAGCCATCCTGCAGACCTGGATCCTGTGCCCCTTTCAGAGCCTGGTCAGCCTCTGCAGACGGCACATGGGGTCCACCCCAGCCCAGGAATCCACACTGAAGGCATCCTGGCCCTCTCCATAGCCCCTCTGACATTTCAGCTTCAGGCCGTGTAGCACTGGGACTCCCTCCTCAGGAAGGCCTGGAGAAGCCTTTGGTTCCCTCCTGAGCTTGGGGCCACACCAAAACCACCCACGTCAAGGCGGCCCACGCCCAGGCTGAGGGTGGGTGGCGGGTGGGATGGTGCCGACAAGTTGCGGCCTCTCTGCCACCGGGAGACTCCTGTGCTTCTCCCAGACCTCTTTCCTCGCCTGACCACTGTCTGGAGTGGCCCCCATCAAGATGTGGCGTGACCTCCTCTCCTCCGTCCAATCAGACCCACAGCCACCCCCTGGCCCCAAAGGCACCAAGCAGGGTGGGTGGGTGGAGAGTCAGGGTGAGGGGCGGCATGGCGCCCATCGCAGAGCCCCGAGGCCCTGGAGCTATGTCTGCGGGTGAAATGAGCAAGCCTGGATTAGAACTTCACAGTGGAACTGGAAATGATGTTTCCTCTCCAGTGAATTCTAAAATAAACACTCTGCAGCCGGCGCGCATTTCCTGTGCCCTGCTTCTCTGTACAGCCGCGACTCACTTATGATCTTGTCGGTTATAAATTGCAGCCCGCATTTCTCATATCAAAATGCACAGCTAGTGATATTTAACTCTAAAGAAATATATCCTCCGGCAATGAACACAGTCAGAAATTACTCACTGAATCTAACCAAGGAGAGAACGATGCCGTAGAGATGTACAGCATAAATTCACAAATGTGGGACAATGGCCACCGTTTATTAACATTTTATCTCCTCGTGGAAACGTTTGACCTTGCTTCGGCGGTTTTATTGGGAGCAAGATCTCTGGAAGCTCCCATTTCCCCTCTTTCCAAAAGCAGCCTGAGCTGTTCAAAGTAGTAAATACCTTTCAAGTTGTCATTTCCTGATGTTGTCTTTAACCCGCGAGAGGAAAAAAACATTGTGGGGAGAAAAGGTTTCCCCCAAAATAGTGCCTTTGGAACTTGTCATGGAAATTCAGGTCATTGAAACCTGCTCAAGTTCATAAAAGGAAATGAAAGCCATTGAACCATGGGGGCTGAGGTTTCTGACGAGGGCACTGGACTCAGGAGTATTGCATATTGGAGAGGGAAGTGGGGGGCCTGTACCCAGCAGGCGTAACCAGATTAAACCCATTCATTCACTCGCACACTGAGCACCCATTTGGCGTAACCAAATTAAACCCATTCAGTCGCACACTGAGCACATACCCTGCTGTAGGCCTTTGGCAGGATGTCAAACTGAAAAACATACAAAAGGGACAGAACCAGCTCCTGGCCTCGGGGAGCCGGCAGTCTAGGGTCTAGACAACCAGAGGAATAGCCAGAAAACAGGAAATAAATACAACACTTACAAACGCTTACGAAAGGGCTGCAGGGTCTAGAGGAGGGGGCGTGTCTCTCCTCTTAATCCACACCTACCTGGGGCCCTGTCAGCATCTCTGACCTTCCTGCTTTGCTCTGAGGTCTGGAAGCCTCTGACCAGGGTCTGCAGTCAGGACAGGTGAGTGCAAGCTGTGCAGAAAGGTGGCCAAGGCAGCTAGGGAGGCCAGGGGACCACGTGCCTGGGGCCCAGTGTCACACCTCATCCTTGAAGCTCAGATAGGTGAAGACAGGAAACACTTGACCACAATCATCTATCTCCCATGAGCTGAATAGGAGGTGAGATGCCACACAATTGCAGCCTGCGGGTGCTTTCCCGAGATGCACTGGGGTGAAGGGGTTAACCGGCCCTTCCTCTGTGCATCTTACTGTATTTTTGCAAATATAATGTATGTTTATGATAAAGAATAAAGCTATCCCAAAGTGCAAAGAAGAAAACAAATCACTCCCAACTTCTCCCACCTGGAAATAACATCATTATGTAAAAAAAAAAAAAAAAGATTCTACATCTCTCCTGATAGACAGAGAGAGAGAGAGAGAGAGAGAAGTGGAGATAGGGATGGATACACATAGAGATACATAATATAAATGATTATGTAAAACAGGGATATCTAATCTTTTAGCTTCACTGGGCCACATTAGAACAAGAAGAATTGTCTTGGGCCACACATAAAATACACAAACAATGATGACAGCTGATTAGCTAAAGAAAAACATCACAAAAAAGATCTCATAATGTTTTAAGAAAGTTTAAGAATTTGTGTTGGGCTGCATGCAAAGCCATCTTGGGCCGCATGCAGCCTACAGGTCACAGGTTGGACAAGTGTGGTGTAAAATAAAATGGTGTCATACGTGATGCCTGCAACAAAAACTTGGTTAATTATGGGGTGCAAACCAACAGCGGAACTCTAGGCTGGGAGCAGCTCAGCACACAGGCTGAGTGAGCAGCTGAGCAGCTCAGCACACCGCAGAGTGAGCTGGGGCTCCCAAAGGACCACAGACTCATGTTCAGTGAGGCTGGGAAGAATCTCAGGAGTATCTCCTCATTCCAGGGAGCAGGACTCTGAGTTCCAGGAAGGCCAGTGACCTGCTCAAGCTTTCACAGATAACACAGGGTAGAGCCAGGACTTGAACCTGGCTCTTCTGGGAATTATTTCTGAGGGTCGCCCTTTGGCATATGCAGCAGGACTCAGGGAGAGCTGCTGCAGGGGTCACCTGAGGGCAGTTCTCAGGTGGTGGAAATGGCACGGCCAGAATCCAGGTAAAGAAGGGTAAAGGGGGTGGGGTTGGGGCTGGAGTGCTGGTGAGAAGAGAAGATGGTAGGGGTCGCTGGGTCCTTCTCTATTGCATCCCCTTACCCCTCTAAAACTGATTTTTTGGAGTCTTTAGGGCCTGGGCAGAGATACACGAGCAAGGCCTTCTTTGGTGACTATGTGCTGAGCGCCATCCTGCATGACTCTGCCTGGCGTTGCAATTCCTGCATGAATACCTCATTGCGTTGCAATTCCTGCATGACTGCCCCATTGAGTTGCGATTCCTATGTGAGTGCACCTGGCGTTGCAATTCCCGCATGAGTGCCCCATTGTGTTGCGGCTCCTGTGTGACTGCGCCTCACGTTGCAATTCCTGTGCGAGCACTCCCATTGTGTTGCAGTTCCTGTGTGACTGTGCCTGGCATTGCAATTCCTGCATGAGAGTCCCATTGCGTTGTGGTTCCTGTGTGACTGTGCCTGGCGTTGCAATTCCTGCGTGAGTGCCCCATTGCATTGCAGTTCCTGTGTGACTGTGCCTGGTGTTGCAATTCCTGCGTGAGTGCCCCATTGCATTGCAGTTCTTGAGTGACTGTGCCTCACGTTGCAATTCCTTCTGCATGTGCCTCACTGCTTGGCACTCCCAGAGTTCCTGACAGAGTCTCACACACAGTAGGTGCTGGATAGTTCCAATGAGATTCTTAGACACACGTGAAGCGAAAATGTGTAAGCTCCCTAGGAGTAGGGTCTCTGCAAAGTTCCCCAATTCGTCAGCAGTGTGTGGACTGCAGGATCTGCAGCATTAAATGGGTTTAGGAACTATTCCACGGACAGGTGAGCAAATAGATGAAGGAAGGGAGGAATGAATGAAAGAATGAATGAATGATTGGACCGTTTCCTTCTACAGATAAAACAAGAGGAATTTAATTCCTTCAGCAGCCAGGGCATAGCTCTGGGGAGGAAGAGGTCCTCTCCAGCCAGTGCAAATGGAGCCCAGCACATTGTCCTGGGGGAGGGAGGTCACAGGTGCTCCAGGGCAGGACCCTTCTAAGCTGGTACAGTTCACCTGGGACGGGCGAGGGTGAGGATCAGCAACAACTTGCTCCCAAAGATCTGCGGAGCACCCTCCCGCTGCAGCCCACCACCGCGCCCGGCTGGGAGCAGCCACCATCCGCCACGCACGGCCCAGTAATGGCTCATGAATCAAACTAAGCAACTCCATGTGAAGCTAATGACAAAATCTGGAGGAAAACCCACCTTTCTGGTACCATCGAAGTGGATGCTATGGATGGGAGCAGATGGAAGAATGACATATTTGTGGATTCCAACCACCATCTGGTCACAATTGATGGCCCATCTGACAGCAGGTCATTATTGTTTTTCTAGCATCATTAAAGACGCGCTATTTATCTCTGTGCACCATTTCTGGGTTTGACGTGGAGACCTTCAGAGATTCCAACCTCTTCTCTCCGGTGACCTATAACTCACTGCATCCTTTGGCCACCCCGGATGTGTTCCCGAGGTCTCTCGAGCTGAGGTAGCTCTCAGTGTAGCTGACTGATTAATTCAACTCCCCCTTCCTCTCCCTGGCTCCGCGGCCTTGGGCATTGGCCCTCCTTTGTTAGGTTTAACTCTGCAAACTTCCAAAAGACTCCAGCTTTCATGCTGCACTTAAAGCTGTTTCTGCCAAGTGAATCCCATCTTTCTGACTTTAAATTTTATTGGGTGGGAAAGGACAACTTTGGTCTAGTTCACAGAGAGCTGGCTCTTTGACTCGGACTGTGGTTGGGCCAATGACCCAGATTCGGTTCTCGCTTTAGCAACCATATTCATTGCAGTGGGAAGGAGTTTCCAAAAAAAAGGAGGAGTTCCTGTCAAAAAAAGGGAGAAGGAAATCATTCAAACCATCTGTTAAAAGGCAATAAACACTGGGCTCACGTGAAAAGGGAAAGGGAATGTGTTATTTTTAAGAAAACTATTTAAGTGTAAAAAATACACTTTTTCCCTAATTGCAGATAAAACCATAATTTTAGAGAGGGGGATTACACATACAAAATATCTCAGTTGCATAATTTTAGTAATAGATATGGTGTTTAGATATATCACTGGATGGCTTTTTTATCATATATTAGGAGTTCCAGGTCTGAGCAGTGCATATGAGTTGAAACAGAAAGAAATGGCTTCGCTTCAAAGACAGCCCCGGACAAAAGCCAGCTCTGATAAATGAAGTGGCCTAGGAAGTAGCCACATCAACCCTAGCTGAACTCATGGCTGGGGTGTCCCGGGATGCATTTCATTGTTGTTGTTTTAAGTGTGATAAAAATATACATAATACATAGTTGATCATTTTAACCAGTTTTTAAGTGTGCAGATCAATGACATAAAATATATTCACATTTTTGTGCAGCCATCACCATCAACCATCTCCAGAAATGTTCACATCTTGCAAAACTGAAACTCTGGACTCTTTACACACTATCCCTCCGTTCCGCCTCCCCCAGGGCCCTGGTAACCAACCACCATTCTGCTTTCCACGAGTTTGACTCTTCTAGGAACCTCACAGGAGTGGAGTCATACGGCATGGTCCTTTTGTGCCTGGCTTATTTCACTCAGCATAACATCTTCAAGATTAACCCATTCTGTAGCACGTGTCAGAATTTCCTCCCTTTTCAGAGCTGCATCATATTCCACCATGTAAATGGACACATATCGTGTATCCACTCAGGCACTGGTAGATACTCAACTGCCTCCACCTTTTGGCTGCTGTGAATAATGTTGCTATGAAAACATGGGGGTACAAATATATTTTTGAGTCACTGTTTTTCATTTCTTAAACTATATTCCCCAAATTGGAATTGCTGGATCACGTGGTAACTCCATGGCCAATTTTTTGAGGAACCTCTGTCATTTTCTTCATAGCAGCTGCACAGTTCAGCATATTCCTATCAGCAACGCACAAGGGCTTCTATTTCCCTGGGGTACGTTATTTTATGACTCAGTTAAGCAAAGCAGAGTCCACCAGGGACACCAGGAGGCCGCCCTGCAAAGCCACTTGGAGCACCAAATAACCAGGTGGGCAGCTGAGAGCCGATCCCAGAGCATCTGTGGAATTGAGGCTGTGGAAATAGCAGCTGAGCCTTGCTCTCTCTAAACCCATGATCTGTGGCCACTCTCTGAGCCCCAGTTCTGCAAAACAGGATAACACCGCCCGTTTCACTCACTCAGTCCACAGATCATCTGAGGTTGCCTCTCCTACCCTTCCTCCCACGTTGCAGAGTGCCACGTCCTTCCCACCTCCAATCCTCTGCTCCCCTTTGCGTAGGCTTCCCTGCCCTGGAGCCCAGAGAGAGAAGGGAGCTGTGTCAGCAGCCCCAGCCTCGTCCCCTCGCTCACGCACAAGGACCCTGGCATGTGTGCGCCCACCAGTCACCTCATCTCAGCTGAGCGGTGGCCATAGTGAATGTAAGCCCCTCCCAGCCGTCTGGCTGCCAGTGCAAGGCTCTGCAGGGGACGCACACAGAGCTCTCTGCAAATGGTCTGTTGGCCTGGAGCAGGCAGGATGCCCACCCGGCTGATTGGGACTTGTTCCTTTTTCCGGTACATCCAGCTCCCTCGCCCACGGCCGGAGGCAGCCAGCTTTCCGCAGGTTGTAGTTCACTGACTAACTGGCAGGAGCAGACGGGGCCGGGGTAATGGGGCCTCTGAAAGCGAGTCTAGTCCAGCCTCGATGAATACCACCTTCTGCTGTCTTTGCCGAGCCCTGAAAAGCCCTTGTTTCCGGCAGATTCCATATTGTCTGTGCTCCTGGTCCACATGGCAGAGCAGGCAGCCTCCCTCTCTGTACGCTCTGGAACAAATGGTCGACCCGCACCTCTTGGAAGAGGAAGCGGAACAGGTGGCCCGATCATTGGGGGGCAGGCTGTGCAGGGTACCCAGGAGGTGGTCCTGGGGTCTTGGCAGGCCCATGCCCTCCTCCACAGCAGCATGGAGCCCGTGGGCAGCTGGCATCCAGCCCATTGGTAGCAACCTTGGCAGACAGACGTGCTGAACTGGGGTCCAGGAGGGGCAGGCCCAGAGCTTCAGGCTGGGCCTGCTCTCTGCAGGAGCCTGGATCCAACTTTAATCAGAGATGACTGATGGTCCAAGGTGGGCTTTTGTCACCAGTCAGACAGGACAAGGAGTGCTCATGCTCAGCCCGGCAGCGAGGACAGGCCACAGGGAGGTGCGACAGGCTCGGCAGCTCCTGAGCACTGGCTCTGTAGCCACCCATCTGACAGGTGCCCTGGAAGGCTGAGCTGCCACCCTGGCTGTGGCCTTGCAGCACTGCAGCTGGCGTGTGGCTTGGGGGACCCTGGGTCAAGGCCACACAGATTGGTCTATGGAAGGCAGAGTGGGTCTGCTCCACATCAGACGCGAGGGATGCTCCTTGAAGAGCTGGAAGGTTGGAGGCCAAAGACTGAGAAGGAGGCTGTAACCACTGAGAAAGGGAGCAGGTGCAGGCAGCTCTGGTCGGGGCGGGGGGGATATGGGGGAAAGGGCTCCAAGTTAGGCCTTCGGCGTGATGCAGGCTGTCTCTGGGGCAGGACGGGGCAGCGGCACAGCATGTGACCACACCATTGGGCCCAGTGATGGCACAGAGTGTGTGCACGGACCCCACCCTTCAAGGGCGCTCACAGCCCTCCACTCTGCTGAGCCCGGCCTCAGATCCAGGACACCTGAGCACACAAAGCAGGCACCAGCATAAGTCGATCAGAGTGTGTCATGGTAGTAACAGGGCTGGCTCTGGGACAGGACAAAATTGGAGCTTGTGGGAGAGAGAGTGGCACAGCCCAGGCAGGGGCAAGGGCTCCACCAGGTCAGCCGGGGCTTCAACCCAGGCAGGGACAAGATCTCTACCAGGGCAGCCGGGGCTTCAACCCAGACAGGTGCAAGATCTCCACCAGGTCAGCCAGGGCTTCAGCCTGGACAGGGACAAAGACTTCACCAGGTCAGCTGGGGCTTCAGCCCGGGCAGGGACAAAGACTTCACCAGGTCAGCTGGGGCTTCAGCCTGGGCAGGGACAAGGGCTTCACCAGGTCAGCTAGGGCTTCCTCCTTGGGGTGGAACACCAGGAGGGACCCACAACAGAGTATGCAGAACTGTGGCTCCCTGGGCTGCAGGTGCACGACCAAGCAGGTCCTGCCTGTCCCCAGCACCCAGGACAAAGGCAGGCAGCCAAGCGGGAGGCTGATGGACTTTGGGGGCCCTGAGAAAGGCAGCCTGGACAGGTACTCCAGGCATCCTGGCACCCAGCCCTGCTTGAGCTCCACATCCTTCTGCTGCGAGATGCTCTGCACCCCAAATGAGATGCCCGACTGCTCGGTGTTTTCATTTTTTCCTCCACAGAGTGAGGATATATCCAGCAAGATTGTCCTGAGGCTTAAAACAGATAAGTAAAAGTGCTTTGGAAATTGTGAGCTACCCTCTCTGAATGTCAGACAATATTATTTTTGAATCAGCTTCAAGAGATCACTTGAAGGGAAAGTATTGGAAAATTGATTTTTTTTCTCCCATTGGTTTAACAGAATGGCTCCCCGCCTTGATCTTGCTGTGCCGTTGTCCTTGACTTTGGGGGCTGCCTTCCCCTTGGGACTGAGTGGTCTGTGTCTGGAGCCCCCACTTGGTCCTAGCAGAGTTGACATTGTAGATAAATGGCAAGTGAATGACAATGAATAGAAAGAGAAAGAAAGCCCAGGGGTGGAAGGTGGCAGGTGTGGGAACATTCCAGAAGCCTCTGCCCCCTCTGCGTCCATTCCCTAACAACCCCCAAGTGCTCCATCAGGCCCAGTTCTTCCTGATTCAGTTCCCCAGGTTCCTTGGACAGTGTTGTCTCCCCAGAGCCCCTCTGGCTTCTCCAAAAGATGAGGGAACTCTTTGACATCGTAGAACATTCCAGGTCCAAAACAGACCTGAAGGTCACCTAAGCCAACCTCCTGCCTGGCAAGGACCCCCCTTGGAGAACCCTGGCTGATGACTGTGCCCCATAGCCCAGGGACTCAGAACCTCTCCAGCCCTACCGATACCCAGAGGGTACCAGGGTTTGGAATCTCCCACGCCTTGGTCCTGGCCCATGTTCTGGATTCTCTCAAGACACACGACATTCCATTGAAATGAGGACCACTCTTGCTTCCCCTAAAGGCTTGCTTTGCTTGCTTTTCCTTCCTTCCTTCCTTCCTTCCATCCTTCCTTCCTTCCTTCTTTCCTT
>NW_012115244.1:2595376-2612217 GCF_000951035.1 Colobus angolensis palliatus | reverse complement strand
TTCCTTCCTTCCTTCCTTCCTTCCTTCCTTCCTTCCTTCCTTCTTTTTAAATGAAACAGCCACAGTTCATTTAGCCTTTCCTCCCAGGTCACTTCGTTCTTCTTCCTTTTTTAGACTGTGGTAAAATACATGTAACATAAAATGTAATATCCTAAGCATTTGAAGTGGACAGTTCAGTGGCATGAATTATGGTCACGTTACTGCACACTATCACCACCGTCCATCTCCAGAACCTTTCATCTTCCCAAAATGAAACTGTCCCCATTAAACTCTCACTCCCTACACCCTGCCTAGCTCCCGGCACCCAGCTTTCCACTTTCCATCCCTGTGGACTGACTACTCTAGCTACCTCCTCTAAGCGGAAATCACAGGATTTGTCCTTCTGTCACTGCCTTATTCCACTTAGCACAGTGTCCTCAGGGTTCAGCCACGCTGTGCCATGCAGCATCCATCTTAAGGCTGGAGAATTTCCCATCCTATGGAGAGACAGCAGTGTTCATCCATCCATCCATCTGTCAAGGGACACCTGGGCTGCCTCTACCTTTTGGCTGTTATGGATGAGGCTGCTGTGAACAGGGGTGCGCACATGTCTCTTCCAGCCCCAGTTCTCAGTTCTGTGGGCAGACACCCAGCCGTGGGGTTGCAGGGTCACATGGGGCCCTTGTTTGCACTTTTAGCCCGGGCACCTCCGGTCCGAAGAAGGCCTCTTTGGCCCCAGGTCAGCCCAGATGTCTCCCCTGGCAGCCCCATGCCCGGCTCTGCTCCTTCCTTCTTCTTCCCACTGCAGCAGAGCTTCCTGCACTCTGCCTGAGCCCCCGGATCCTCCCTGTCCTCTTCATGCTTAGCCCCCAGCCAAGTGCTGAGCAGGGGTCAGGAATGTCTTTGAAAAAATCCAGGTAAGCCACATACCCCCAGCCATCTCAACACACTTCTCTCCTCTGGACAAGCCCCAGCTGCAGAGTGGCCCTCTGCAACCCACGCCCAGCTCTCCCGCACTGCCTGGTGCTGCCTGCACAGACTGTTCCTGCAGGAACCACCACCACCCCAACCATTTGGCATCCCACCAGCCAGTGGGTCTAACTTCAAGAATGTGAGGCCACCAAATGGGAGGCCAGTGTCCTGGAGGCCCATGTCGAAGCTCTGAGTCAGAGGGACCTGGGTTCAATCTGGTGCCTTTCACACAGAGCTCCACAGCCCAATCCATCCCAATAAAGGGGCCTCCAAGAAAGTCTGGGGGGGCCCATGAATCCTGCAACCTTTACCGCCCCCAGAGCCCTGGGAGCAGAGCTGCCTTCCCAACAGCCGGGCAACTGAGATCAGGGCCTGCCTTACCCTGGGCTGCAGGGCGGGTCATGTCTGCAGCGCTGCCTGCCAACCCCGTCCCATGGCGGGGTCCCATGTGGGGTCCTGGCAGGGAGGAGCAGCGAGGAGCAGGGAGCACCCTGACCCCTGCAGGCTACCCGTGAAGCTGAACCCCCGTGCTCAGCTCCTTCCATCATGGGCAGGAGCCAGGAGAACCCTCCCCATGGGACATGCCTCACCCAGCACCCAGGATGGGAGCCCTCCCCACGGAGTTCACTCCCCAGCCTGATAGAGGCGTGGGCAGCTTCCGGGGCTGAGATTCAGGTGCCTGCTCTTCACTGTCTCTCCTCCACCACGGATGGAAAAGATGCCTTCGATGGGGTCTGAGGGCCCCATGGAGGAAGCAGGCTCTGATGGGGCCAATCCCTGACCCTGCAGAGGGGTGCCTGGGCACGTTCCCATCCCTGACCATCTGCCTCGGGGTCTCCCTGGGCTGTGTCCACACCCTCAGGGAAGCTGGTGGGGGTGGCCAGGCCAGGGTGCTCTGGGGCAAGGGAAGCCTGGGCAGTATCGTCCCTGTGTTTATCGGACACTCGAAGCCCCACATTGGGCCCAGCTACTGTGTGAGGCTGCACTCCTCCCAGTGACAAGGCTGCTATCCATTCGTGCTTAATGTGCTCGTAATGGGGCTTGAAATGAACACAGCCTGGTTATTTATTTTTCCTTTTTGGTTCCTGGACACCATCCACGGTGCAGGCTGTTCAGGGACGGGCGTGAGGAACATGATGGACACGTTCAAAGCCGGATGCTCCCAGTCTTCCACCCGCCCACTCGCCCTGCTCACCTCAAACCCATCCCAGCTGAGGCAGAGGGCAAGACCCAAGCCCCAGTCTGGAGACACTCCCCACTTACACAGCACAGCACAGTTCAACACAGCACAACACAACACAACACAACCCAGCACAGCATGGCACGGCACAACACAGCACCGCACGGCACGGGGAGGCAGGAGAAGCTAGTGATCCACGGGCGGGGTGCTTTGGCCTGGAAAGATGAGCACATCCTGGAGGGGAGGGTGGTGACGGCTACCCAGGGTGAATGTGCTTAGTGTCACTCAACTGTATACCTAATGATTAACACGGTAAGTTTCATGGTTATGCATATTTTACCACAACAAGAAATATTTTTAAAAGCCCGCTGTTGACTTCCCAGTGCCACCCTCAGCCCCCAGGCAACTCCAGGCTTTGGGACCCCCTTCTAGCATCAGAAGCGCCCTCTCCTTCCCTCCACTCCTGGAGACTTCTCCTATCCTCCCAAGCCCAGCCCTGACACCATCTCCTCCACCAGCCTGCCTGGGACTCCCAGGCAGGACTGCACAGACAGCTCAGCCCAGCCCAGCCCAGCTCTGCCAGCGAACAGAGTCAGGAGGGAAACCCCAGGGGCTTAGGAGGATCAGGACAGGCTGGCCCAGAGCTGGCTCCATTTGCATTTGCATCTGGTCCCTACATGGGTGTGGTGGAGGGCAGAGGAGCCTAACAACCCCCAGGGACCATCCCTGTCCCCCAGATCATGCTGTTTCTGCTCCCCAAACCCAGACTCAGAGGCAGGTCCAGGGGGTGCTGGATGGAGGCCGTCGGCACCAGGCAAGCCGCAGACAAGTCAGCATTGTGGACCCCGGAAGATGAAACCGGCGAGCCATGAAGAACTGCAAAGCCCCCATGCAGGCTCCCGTTGCTTCTAGGAGCCTGGAGCCCAGTGTGGGGCTCTGCAAATGTGTTCTCACCCAGAACAAGTTTTAAAGACTTGAGCCTGAAGCCATCGGGTTTTCTTTCCTCTCCTCCCCAGGGGTTCAGCCTGCAGACAATTCCATGCTGGTGCACTCTGTATTAAACAAACATTATTCCTCACAACGGCTTCTCACAGCTGGGCCACTTCAGGCCATGCAGGGGAAGAACTCAGCCTGCAAGTCCTGGAAAGAATGCAAAGCAGTGATTTGTTCTTTTTCCGGACCCCACACACAACAAGCTATACATAAATGCAGAAAGTGATGCTCATAAATTCTTTATGCTATTTACTTAGAGCCTGTGCTTATTAAACTGGTTGGCTTCCAAAAACTCCTTGTAGATTTCTCTCTCAAAAAAGTAAGTTTTATTTCTCCAACCCACTATGAATTAAAAATGGGTCTTTGATACACTCAGCAGATTTTACCCCATCCGTTAGGCTTATGTAAGAAGTAGAAATAGCCGATATTCAACAGCAGTGCGGACGCAAACACACACTTTTTGCAATTGTATAAGTTGAACAAATTCTTAGGTGGGACTTCTCCATGTTCTCTGTTCTTTTCTTTCTTTGCTATTTCACTCTCTTTGGGATTCTTGCACACTGGGGTGAGAAGGCAGTGAGAGAATCTCTCTTTTATGAAAATGGCTCTCAAGTTCTCCACACCCACTCATGCCTGGATTCACACTGCATCTCAACATGCCCTGGGAGAGACACTGAAAATGGATGCCAACACGGACTTTCTTGGTTGGAAAACTGCGATCCAGCTTGGGTCTTGACTTGCCCAGTTCACAGAGCCCAGGGCAGCTGAGTCTGCTCAGAGCTGGGGTCCTGACTCCAGGTCGCTGCACTGAGTTCACAGGTTCTGGCCCCAAAGGGTGAAGTGTCCTGGGGTAATGGAGACTTACATAGGTGGGTCCCAGGGTCCAGGTGTCTGGGTGCCCATGAGTCCCAGGGCCTGGGTGTCTGGGAGGGCGAGGGAGTCCCAGGGACTGGGTGTCTGGGTACCCATGAGTCCTAGGGCCCAGGTGTGTGGTGGGGGCAGCTGTGAGTCCCAGGACCTGGGTGTCTGGGGTTACCCATGAGTCCTAGGGCCCGGGTGTCTTGGGGGCAGGGGGCTGTGAGTCCCAGGGCCTGGGTGTCTGGGTGTCTGTGCTCATGAGCGAAGTACCCCGAACATGGGGTGTCATTTCATTGCCTTTCTGCTTTTTGTTTCAATTGTGTCTCTGTTTTTAGGTGAAGCTTCCAGGAATCCTAACTCTAGGGTCATCTTATAATCAAGGTCAGTTATAGAACTTGCCAGACCAGTGAAAAATGCAAACGCAGTTCTCCATGTTTAAAAAGCAAAAAAAAAAAAAACAAAAAAAAAACGCTGACGGAGATCGTAAACTATAAATCTTTTTCTTCTAAAATATTTTGTTTCTTCTAAAATGTAATAGAGATAATAGTGACACGAAAGTAAGAGAAGAAACTTTTAAATTGCAAAATAATATTTTGAAGTTATCGTTGTATGCAAGATGATGATATGTTATTAATATAATGTCTTGTTTGTCATAAATTTTTCTGACTACAGATCTGTTTATTAGATTGTCAAATGCGTATTTTCAGCAACTTCATTTTTCATCAATATAATTAAAAACAATGTCAGTTACTTGTGGTAAATACAAGATTGCAAATAACTTTTTGATAGTTTTTACTTTTGAGAATCATTTTATGCTGATGCATCAGTTCCTGGGGTTATTTACAATATTTATCTGCCATGAAAACATTGGGATACATTTATGGTAAACTATTTCAAAATATAAATTTTAGTGCATCTATAGCTGATCATCCTTGTGGAACGATTTTTCTAAAAAGATTTAACTCTTCATACAAATCACTTTTGTGTAATTTTAAAATTAATTCCAAGTATAAACTTATATAATGGCAGTTTAGCATTTTTTCTGACCTTTCTTGTAACTTGTGGAGTTACACAAGAAATCAAAAGTGGCTTCATGTTTTGTGAATAATTCAAATGTTTGCTTTTGAATTCTAATTTTATATCTTTACTGTGGGAAAAAATTAATTTTAAAATTGTCTTCTTTATTAATAATTGGATCATCTGAAGCATCCTATGAAAATAGTGTTGTTTCCCACCAGATGCAATGATTTTTAAACATGGTTTATATTTCTAAGCCTGTATTTGCTTTGCAATGTTGCAGCAGTTTTCAAGACTGGAGATTCTAAATTCTTTGATGAGTCCAGACAACTCTCTGATATACTTTATTGCAATGTCCTTGTGTGCATTTTCATTTTGTAATAATTGACTGACAAAGCTGACTGCTGAGTGTCAGTAATTCCTGTGCTAGACTTGAGCAGGAGACTTGCTACTTACGCAGACGGCTCCAGGGATGGGGATTCGTGTTGGCCTCCGTGACAGGTCTCAGTGCTGACCCATGTGGACCCCTTCATCTCTCCCAGGTCTGTGACCACTGCCACCACTGCTTCCTCAGCTGCCACCTTCACAGTAGCCATCCTGCTGCCAGCCCAGCTATGGGTCTCCAGGACCTCGGAAGCCTGGTTGCAAGCAGATGTGCACACACTCAGAATCTGCCCTGCAACCTGCAACAACCACAGGCCGGAGCCCACACAGTGCATGCTGCTACCCTGTGTATCTCCATCAGACCTCACTTCAGAAACTTCAAGTCAAAAATGAAACTATTGAGCACCTCCTGTCTGCCAGAGTTGGGACCTGGAATATTGTGGGTAAAAGTCATATGATCCCTACGCCCTCAGAGCACATGGCCCAGCAGGAGGGCCTCCAGGGGTGTTGGGGCTCTGGGGCACAGCGGGGTGCCTAATCCTGCTGTCGGGGATGTCAGGGAGGAGACTGGAAAGTTCTTGAAACTTGGAAAAACATTTGCCGTTTTCATCTATAGAACATCTGCCCCTGGTATCAGAAGAGCCATTACTGTTTGTTCTAGGTGGCAAGTAAATGTGTCATTTTTCTGTTTCTTGATTTTTTTTTATTTTTTAAAATATTTTAGCTTTATTACATGAATTAACTCCACTTTAGCTTCTTCTACATCCACGTTCACTTTATTACCGTCTTGGGAACACTCAAGAGTGATAATGGACGCTGGGGCATTGAGACCCGTATCTGGGAAGTAAAATTAAAATGTAAGCATCTGATTCTGGGAAGTAAATGGAGATGATCATTCCATACTCTGTTAATTACCAAGTATCTGACCTTGAGCAAATGATCTTACGCTTACAGGCTGAAATCTAGGAAAGAGCTTCCAAGCAGAGGTGGCTGGAGGCCAGGATTCAATGAAACCATTGAATATTCATATCCAGCCGTTAAATATCCATATCCAGCCATTGAATATCCATATCCAACCATTGAATATCTATATCCAGCTGTTGAACATATCCAGCGGTTGAATATCCATATCCAGTCATTGAATATCCATATCCAGCCATTGAATATCCATATCCAGCCATTGAATATCCATATCCAACCATTGAATATCTATATCCAGCAGTTGAATATCCATATCCAGCCATTGAATATCCATATCCAGCCATTGAATATCCATATCCAACCACCGATTATGTATGTTCTGCGAATATCCACAGCAGCAGTGATCAGTTGTTGAATTCTCGCTAGGTGTCATTCGTGAGAATTTCATGTTGACTTTGCAATAAGGCTGTGGGGTGGGTACTAATGTCTCCTTTATGCAGATGAGATCATTGACTCATACATTAATTAAGCAACTGGACCAAAATCAGGAGGCAGATTTGAGACCCAGCCACACCCACTTCTGTCTGACCCTACGATCTGGGCTTCCTCACACCACAAGATATTCCAATGCAAGGAGCAAGATGACTGGCCTATAAGGTGTCCCCCTAAATGGCTAGGTCACTGTGTGTATTTGCTAGGACTGTCATAAGAAAACACCAGAGATTGGGTGACTTACCAACAGGACTTTATTGTCTCACAGTTCTGGAGGCTGGACATCCAAGGTCAGGGTACCAGCAGGGTTAGTTTCCCAAGGCTTCTCTCCTTGCCTTGTAGATGGCTGCCCTGTCACTGTGTCTTCACCTGCTATTTTTCTGTACACATTCACCTCCCAGTGTCTCTCCCCATTTAGATAAAGATCCCAGTCATATTAGCTAGGGTTCTACCCTTATAGCCTCATTTTAATGTAATTACTCCTTTAAAAACTTTATCTCCAAATAGAGCCACATTCTGCTGTACTGGGAGTGGGGATTTCAACATATGAATTTTGAGGACCACCATTCAGCCCCTAACAGTCACCATCTGTAGTGGGTAGAATGTTGGCCTCCAAAAAGACATGTCCATAAAATTATATCTGGAAACTGTGAATGTGACCTTGTTTGAAAAAGGTCACATTGAAAGGGTCTTTGAAGATGTAATAAGGTTAAGGATCTCAAGATGAGATCATCCTGGATTAGTCAGGTGGGTCCTAAATCCAATGACAAGTGTGTTTATGAGACACAAAAAGGAGAAAAACAGAAAGGAGAGGAGAAGACTCAGAAAGAAGATGACTATGTGAAGATGGAGGCCAAGGCTGGGGAGATGCGGCTGTGAGCCAAGGACTGCAGGAGCCACCAGGAGCTGGAAGAGGCAGGAAGGACCCTCCCCTGGAGCCTCCAGAGGGAGCACGGCCAGGCTGACACCTTGACTTCACAATCCTGGCCTCCCGGACTGAGAGATAATAGATGTCTGTTATTCATAGCCACTCCATTTTTTGGCCATTTATCACAGAAGCCACAGAACATGAAAAAGCCACCTTACCATGACTCACAAATGTCACATTCTGCAAGGAATCAGACTTGGGATAAGAGGCAGCACACGCTTAAGAAAGCTGATGTTGGAAAGCATGCCCATCTCAAGGAAGGCACAGCCCTCCATGGGTCTAATGCTGTCTTGAGCATGTCCCTCTTTTTAAACAGACCCAACCCCCGCCTTGACCTTCACCTGCCAGCGAACGAAGGCAGGTGTTCTGGCTGGACACGTCTCTGAGAGTCAACCCCCATCTTCTTACCCATAGATATCCATGCATCTGAGCTCTCACTTTCCTTGCAGGTAACTTTTCTATCCCTTCCTTAATGGGGTTCATCTCTTTTTTTCCTAGAGATAAAATAGCTTGAGTTTCCTCTTCAGGATTTTGTATTCAGCTATTAAATAATTTTGCAGAAACCTTCTGCCACGCTGCTGTGGAGTGACCAAGTTTGGGTTTAATATGATGGAACCCTGTCTTTGAGCAGAAAGATTGGATTTGGCATCATTGCTGTGTCTGCCAGAGATTTTGAAAACAGATTTCTCCTTGGATCAAAGTCCAAGTAGATGGTGGGTCATAAGAATTAGGTAGAAATGAGTGGCCAGTCCCCACGTAGAACTCTTCAAAGGGAAACTGCATCTAGCTCACCTGAGGCTAAAGGCACTTAGCTGGTGGGCTGCTAAAACCCGAGAACGGGGCTGCCTCTGGTGCTAACAAAGTTTATACATTTACATTTCTGTAAACCAAATCCAGGTAAATACTGTGGAAACAACCTCTATTTTAGTGACCTTCGCTGTAAATCTTTTTGCAAAGCAGATAATGACCTCTCTAATACAGTAGCCCCCATTTGTCTGCAGAAAACAAATTCCAAGACCCCCAGTAGATGCCTGAGACCACAGATAGTAAGGAACCCTATAGACACTATATTTTTTTTCCTGTATATACACACCTATGATAAGGTTTAATTTATCTTATTGTACTGTTCTCGCCTATTTTGGGGCCGAAGTTGAGCACGGGTAACTGAAACTGCAGAAAGTGAAACCACAGATAAAAAGGGAGCAGAGGCTGGGCGCAGTGGCTCACATCCATAATCCCAGCACTTTGGGAAGCCAAGGTGGGTGGATCACCTGAGGTCAGGAGTTCGATACCAGCCTGACCAACATGGCGAAATCCCGTCTCTACTAAAAATAGAAAAATTAACCAGGCGTGGTGGCACACGCCTGTAATCCCAGCTACTCAGGAGGCTGAGACAGGAGAATCGTTTGAACCCAGGAGGTGGAGGATGCAGTGAACTGAGATGGAGCCACTGCACTCCAGCCTGGTCAACAGAGCAAGACTCCATCTCAGAAAAAAAAAAAAAAAAGGGGGGGAGCAGTATATCTCTACTTGCAAGATTAAGCTTTCATACTTGGGCTTGGATTTAAATGTGGAAGACAACTCTGAATGAGGTCTGCAGGGCAGGCAGCGTGTGCTGAGGAACTGCCATCCTTCGCTGTGCTGCTCATTTGCGCTGCTCAGAATAACTGGGTATTCTCTGAGTAATACCACCAGGAGAATCCTCAGTCAAAATCAGAGCCTCCTTCTCCTCTCACCTTTAAATTACAGAAAGTCTCTGGTTTCTCCACATTCAACTCAGTTGCAGCTGAGCATCCATTTGGATTGAAAGTCAGCCTGGGTAATTATCCTCTAAATAGAATCTTGGGGTCGCCTGGGGCCTGCCCACCCTCACCTCTTCTTCCCAGGAAGGCTGCTCACCCTGGAAGATGGCCTCCCCAACACCACCTTCTGGCTTCGTTCCAGTGACTTTGGGCCCCACAGATGAAGCCCCTCCAGATCCTGGTTGCTTGGACTTTTCTGCCCCTCTCCTCCTCCACAATTGCCTTCACTCCATCCAACCACAGGTGTACTTCTCCAGGTGCAAACATCAGTTATAGCCGGACCTCCCCAGCACAGCCTCCTGTCTCTCCAGCTTAGTCCCCAGATGATCCCTGCACCACCTCAGTTCTCACACCTGCCTCACCAATGCACACCTGGACTGAGGGGCCACCTGCTCACCTGCTCCTCACTAACTGGTCCCTTTCTGGCTTGAAATCCACCCAACTTCATCACAGTTGCTAGAAGCAAGTCACTGAGATGCAGGGGACCCTCAACTGATCAACCCTCTCTCCCTCTGTCCAACACACCCGGCCAAAGCCCAGTTCCAAGGGAGCCTGCCCTGGCTTATTGCTGCAAGACCCAAACTCATTGTTCTCTCCTGTGCACACTTGCTCACTTCTAGAATATTCTTTCATCCCTTTTCCCTTTAGCTAATCTTCATGTTCAAATTTTGGCTTAAGTATCACATTCTCAAAAACAAAAACACCTTCAGTGATCACCCCCACACAAGTATGCATACACTAATGCATGCATACACACATACACACACACACATGCATGTACATGTCCACTCATGCACACACATGCACGTATTCACATATATATTTTATATATATACACACACAGTCCCACATACACGTGCATACAGGCAGGCACACATGTCTGGGGAAACCAACCCTCCATGTCACACCTTTAGGGTGCTATTGTCTGTTTACTTTGGGGTTACCTGATTTCTTGCCCATGAACCTATAAAGTCCCTGGGAGAGCTTCCTTCTGCCCTGTCCTGGCTCTAGGCACTGTGTGCTCAACTCATGTTCTGGAGGTGCACAAGGGGCCCCCTGTGTGACAGCACTGTCTTGGAAGTAGATATTCCAGCCCCAGTCAAGCCATCAGATGATAACAGCCCCAGTAAACACATGAGTGCAACTCCCTGCGAGATTCCAGGTGAGAACTGCTCAGCCAAGCTCTTCCAGAATTTCTGCCCAGCAGAAACCATGGAAAAGCAAATAATTATTGTTAGTTTAAGCTGACTGTTGTTGGTTGACTTGTTGTATTTGATAACTGGAAGAGCATCTGCAGTTTCTCAACAAAGAAGTTCCCTTAGAAGGAGCAAGTGGAAAATGGGAAGGAAACATCTGGAGAGGGAATAAGCATTATCCCAACATCCTCTGTTTTTTAGTTCCTCTGAATCTTGTGGGACTACCATTCAGGCTATTGGGAGCCAAAAGTGACCATCAAGACATTCTTACCACCACTGTCCTAAGTGCACTCCTCTAATCCAAACTTATGTCTTTTGATAGCCCCCTAAAGCTGCTGGTAAACAGTCTGGATTTTGTCTCCCAAAAGCCCTGCAATGTCTCAGAAAAGTACTGAATTAAATCCATGCAAAACCCACCCAAAGCTGAAAATGCAACTCATAGATGATTTCCCGTCTGTAGTGGGAAGCTTCTGAGATGCTCTCAGGAATCCATGGAATTCATTCTCCCACCTTTATCAGTTGGGCTGAAGCTATTAGCTGGATTCTACCCAGTAAAATATGCCAAAAGTGATAGGATATCACTTCTGATATTAGGCTGCAAAAAGACTGCAGCTTCCATCTTGGGACTGTGTGTTGCTCTCATCTGCTTGCTCTGAGCTGCTGTGATCTGAGCCACTCTACGGAGAGGCCCATGTGGCAAGAAATGAGGGAGATTTAGCAAACAATTGATGAAGAATTCAGGTTCACAGTTCAGCTGCCCACGAGGAGCTCAATCCTGCCAGCAGCCACCTGTGAGTCTGACGCACATTGTTTCCCATTCAAGCTTTCGGATGAAACAGCAGCCACAATAGGAGGCTTAGCTGCGACTTCATCAGGGATCACAAGCTGAAGGATTTAGCCAAGTGCACAGGAATTTCTGACTCACAGTGACTGAGATAGCAAGGGCTTATTGTTTAAGCTGCTAAAGTGTGAGACAACGTGTTATTAGGCTACGGATAGCTAATATCTTCTTTATGTCATCCAATACAACCCATCAGTGGTTCTGCAATGAAATTAAAGGCAATATGAAAATATTTTAAGAGTAAAATGGGAAACAGGGAATCGCAGTAATGCTCCGTAATAAAAGGCCAAAAACATAGCAAGGCACTAACTACATAGGAATATTAACCCTCCACTATTACCAGCATCCTAGGGGGAGAATTAAATCCTGAAGATTAAATCTCCTTGCAAGTAAAAGTTCAAAGACATTAGCGCCCAAAGGGATCCGAGTCCCTTTGCTCATGTTAATAAACGATCAAAAATTCATCATCTCCAATGCCTTCTTCTGTTCATTCTCAACCAGATTGCTCCTTGAGGCCAGGTCAGAAGTGGGCTCTGTCCACCACTGGCTCAGTCCTGAGGCCACTTCTCACTCAGAAGTGGCAGTGGCTCAGTACAGTGACTCCACAGCTTAATGTTAAAGACTCCTGGGTGTTATGGGGCAGAGAGTAGAACACAACCCTGGCCGAAAACCCACCGGGCTTGGAAAACAAGCCAAGCTCTGCTCCTTGAAGCAATGATCCCAGGCACAATGACCTTTCCAGAACCCAAGACTTAGTGTTTCCAAAGTCTCTGGACTTGAAAGATCTGAGAGAAGGAAAATTTCTGGGCTTTGGGTAAACTCCTCTGGGCTTGGCTTTCAGGCTCTTTCAGTCAGTCAATGCCTGTGGCCCACGTGATGACCTGAGGTCACACACTCAGAGGAAACTCCCTGAGCAAGACGTCCATTCTGAGCACACTGTCTCTAACGCAAGGCCACACGGCAGCCTGCAAAGCTCCTAAGCGCCACATCCTCTCTGTGCCGCCTGGCACTGAGCAGAATCTCTGTCACAGCATAGCAGCCATTCCCCCTCATCTCTCTGGCTATTTCCATCACCCCTTGCTGTGGACTTTCTAAGGCCAAAGGACCTGCCTTCCAAGGGCACCTCCTCCTCACTCTATACTAAGCAAACTGGAGAACACACTGTGGGCTTGGGGGAGTAGCCTGTGGAACTCCTCGAATCCAGGATAAGAATCTGCATGACCCCTGGCTCTGTGTGAAAAATGGAGCCTGGAGGGTCTGGCCCAGTGCTGTCCACCAGGCCTGCACCAAAATCACACCTGGATTCTCCGCGGGTTCTTACACACACCCCAAACCCAGCTGCTCGGCCCCTGAAAGGGACAAATGCCGTTGTTCTGCCTACCTGGGCCGAATAATCCTGAAAAAGCTCTTTCTCTACAATTAGATCCTTGTCCCACCTGCCTACCCAGGCTTCTGAAGCCCACCAGCACACGGCTGGGACTCTCCTCTGACCCCATGAGCACCTGAGCCATGGCCACTAGGTGTGAGGCTCTCCCTCCCCCACAGCCAGGCCCAGGGCTCTCTGCCAGGACCCTGTCTTCCTAAAAGTGAAACCTTGCATTCTACAGGCAGATGCCCACCTATGAGCCAAGCCAGCTCGGCCACCGTAACCTGATAGGGTAAAAACCCGAATGCTCAGGTCCTGGCCAACCAGGCATCACAAGACCCCTGCCTCCTGCCTTCCCCGTGCCAGAAGCCATAGTAGTCAACGCTGTGTTATTTTTCTAGACATAATTTCCTAGGAACTAAATTCCAGGGCACTGGATTTTGGGGTGTCTTGGTTCACATCTGCAGATTTGCAGGCCTCCCATCCCTTTGAAATGTAGCACATGGCCTGGTGGATGGAGAAGACACGTCCTCTGCTGCTGGTGCGTCTGAGGGATGGGAAGAGAGGAGATGGCTGAGGGCAAGAGGGCACCTTCCTCACCTGAAGTCCGGATGGAGTGGACCAGCCTGGCCAGCAGCAGATGCTCTGCAGCAGGACACACAGGCAGAGCCGTCCCCAGAGGAGCAGTGCCAGGCGAGTCTTGAGCTCAGCTCACCCGAGAAGGAGGGAAGCAGCAGAACTGCCAGGCTCCCTCCTCCGGAGTCCCCAGCCGCCCTGCACCTGCCTGCCCTGCAGGGAGATGCCATGGAGGGCGGGGCCCAGCTGCCTCACACCAAGGGGAAATGGAGTGGGAGGCGGCGTTCCCAGATCACAGCAAGGCAGGAAGGAAGATGCAAACCCCACTATGTGACTATCCAGGGACTCGCTACCGCTGATGACGTGTGCCTGAGCCTCTGAAATCTAACTCCCTCTTCTCTTACACACACCACACACCATACACACCACACTCCTCACACCACACACACACACCATGCACACCGCACACAAGCCACACACCACAAACACCACATGCACACATCACACACCACACACACAGACACAGACACCACACACCACACACACAACACATACAAACACACACACCCCACACCACATGCATACACCACACACACCACATACACACTGCACACAACCACATACCACACACAACACACACATCACGCATCACACACACCAAACACACACCACATATATACCACACACAACCACACACCACACACAGACACACCCCACACCCCACATACACACCACACTCCCACACCATACACCACACACACAATATGCACCCACACACACACAATCACTACCACATCATACACCCCCACACACACCATACACATACATATACCACACATGCCACACACACCATACACACACACTATTCACCACACACCACACATGACACCACAAACACCACACACACACCACTCATAGAACATACATGCAAACACACACCACACACAAGCCACACACCACACACCACAAACACCACACATACACATCACACACCACAAACACACACACACCACACACACAACACATACAAACACACAAACCACACACACCACATACACACCACACACACAACGCACATCACACACACCAAACACACCACATATATACCACACACAACCACACACTACACACAAACACACACTGCACACCACATACCACACACACACACACCATACACCACACACACACCATGCACCACACACACACCACATATCATACACCCCACACACACACCATATACACACACACACACCATAAACACACACACCACACATGCCACACACACCATCCATCCACACACGCTATTCACCACACACCACACATGCACACCAGACACACAAACACACACACCACACATCACATATACACCACACACACAAACACACCACACACAATACACTCCCCCACATACCACACAGACACACACACACACATCACCACCACACATGTGACATACACACACCACTCACTCCACCATACACACACACACACCACCTACACACCACTTTTATTGAGGTTAAAGAGTCAGCATTTCCCATGGAGGAAGCACATCCTTTCTCCTCGCACATCCTTTCTCCTCCACAGTCACACATTCTGCACGCGTGTCCATGCTGCCATGTGGACGTCTAAGTGGAGGGACAGAGGCTCTTCCCAGCAGCGCTGCCGCTCAAGTGGGAGAGGCTGACCCTGACCCTGAAACCCTCACAGGTGCCTGGTTACAAGCATAGGCTGGGGTTGTTCTCATTGCTGTACCAAGTGTGCCAGGGAGGGAGGGTGGGCCGGCCTGTGCAACCTCGGAGCCGGGGACAGAGTCTGCTCCTTCCCTGTGACTCCTGTCCCCTTAACCATAGCCCAGTGTCCACCCACGGAGGGCCGAACAGCCACAGGGTCTCCAGGCCTGGCCGGAGTTTGGCGAACTCCACTACATCTGGAGAAGGGGCTGTGGCTTGCGGTGGCCTGGACTTAGCCCCTACCGGGCCGGGTGCCATGGGCCCTGTCTGCCCCTCAACGCTGCCCTGAACCCACCACCTTCCACCTCCAATGACTCCTCCCCATACAGCTCACTCCGATCCGCCTCCCAGCAGCCTTGCTCTGCTTCCCCTTTTAGCCTGTCCCCCACCTCCAGCCATCCTTGCCACGCCCAGGCCTCCCATGGGTGACAGATGACGTGTGTGATGGATGGGAAGCAGTGCACACGCCAC
Source organism: Colobus angolensis palliatus (assembly GCF_000951035.1). Classification (NCBI taxonomy): domain Eukaryota; kingdom Metazoa; phylum Chordata; class Mammalia; order Primates; family Cercopithecidae; genus Colobus; species Colobus angolensis. The sequence continues at coordinate 2,596,511 of NW_012115244.1, read as the reverse complement.
ACATTAGCTCTGCAGAGGATCCGGCTCCATCGCTTCCAGCGCCTCCACCTGCTCCTGCTGGAATCGCGGCTCCGGGCCTTTCCCGTCTCTGTGGGGTAGACAAACCTGGGGCTGCTCTGCAAGGGCCCAGGAGCTCCGGCACAGAGCCTCCTCGGGTGTGCTGCAAGGACAACAGCGTGAGAGGCTGCAGCAGGTGGGACAGGTAGCACTGGGCACCTCCTTCCTGACACCACGGCTCCCTGGTCAAGGTTTGGCAGGGCGCTGATTCCCCCATGCACTCCTGGATGCTCACACCCCTCTGGGAGGAGAGTGGAGGTTCCCAGGCCTCGCGGGTGGCCCTTCATGGGAGGGGCAGCAGGAATGTCCAAGGGACCAGGACTTGATGTTCCCAGAGGCAGGTGCAGTGGAGGCTGAACAGAAGCCGGGTCTCGGCCTGGAAGAGACCAAGACAGCCAGGGGTGTCAGGAGACAAGAGCACGGTGGCGGTGGCAGCACCCAGGGTCCAGGGGCAGGCACGGAAATGGGGTCCCACCCACGAGCGGGCTCCTCCTCAACCCCAGGTCTCTCCCAGGATGCCTGTCCCTCCCCATCTCCCATGTCTTTTCCATGGCTGGACCAAGCCCTTCACCCTTTCACGTTCAATTGGGGCCACCTCTCCCAGGGACCCTGGCCTGTCAGATGGTCCCATCTTTGCTGGGTGCCCGGGGATCCTGCTATCTCTGCACCAGCACCTGTGCACCCTTGGCTTGTCTGCCCCTCCCTCTGACACACGACCCCCAGGGGCCAGGGCAGCAGACAGTCAGAGCTCGTTCTGTACCTGTGGGTGGAATAAATCAACCCAGGTGTGGGTGACGCGTTCCTGGTGCCGCCTTAGGAGGCTGCGCCTGGCTCCTCACAGGAAGGCACAGGCACAGGAGAAGCCAGTACAGGCCCCACCTCCCGGGGGCATGGGCTCCTTTCTCTCGCCCGTGGGCTGACGCCGCCAGCCCGGCCTGTGGTCTCATCCGTGGCCTCCTGGGGAAATGGCAGGCCCTCTTACAGCAGCAAAGGGATTAATGATGTCTCAATCGGTCAGAGAAGGCAACCGAGTCTCGGGGGAGACCTCCTTCAAGGTTATCCATGATGTGGCCGAGTG
>NW_012115244.1:2561230-2593181 GCF_000951035.1 Colobus angolensis palliatus | reverse complement strand
CAAAACTCCAGCTTGAGATCACCCACCTGTCAATAACCTGTCAATAACCTCGCCACGACAGGAGCCCTCACCAGTCCGACCCCAAAACTCCAGCTCGAGATCACCCACCTGTCAATAACCTGTCAATAACCTTGCCATGACAGGAGCCCTCACCAGTCTGACCCCCAAACTCCAGCTCGAGATCTCCCACCTGTCAATAACCTGTCAATAACCTCGCCACGACAGGAGCCCTCACCAGTCCGACCCCAAAACTCCAGCCCAAGACCACCCACCTGTCAATAACCTCACCACGACAGGAGCCCTCACCCGTCTGACCGCAAACCCAAGCGTCTGTACAATCATATTTCCATTGAGGATAAAGCAGTTGATCTGTTTTGAAGATTTTGACCCCTGGCATGGGTTTCTGAGATGGGGTCTGAGATTCAGGTTGGAAGTCTCTGAATGAGCCTGTCATTTTGTAAAATGATGGGAAATTTCCAGTAGACATTCCTTCTGTGTATGTGGAGCTTGTGGATGGAACTAGGTGGCAGGCTGTGGTTGTAAGGACATGTGGCCAGATTGGCTGAGGGTAGGAGGGTACAGTATTGATTGCAATTGTGAACGTGTAGAATTTTCTCGTGGAAAGTAACTTGGAAGATGGTCTAATCCAACATCATCATCTTGCAAGTGAGGAATGTGAAGTCTGAGTTTCCCAAACCCATCTGAAATGAGAACACATACAGACACACACACACACAGACCACAGACACACAAGATGCACACAGAAATACATACATGCACACACACAGATACACAGATGCAATATAGACAGACACACACAGCACACACACGCACACACACACAGACCACAGACACACAAGATGCACACAGAAATACACACATGCACACACACAGATACACAGATGCAATATAGACAGACACACACAGACACACACAGACATGCACAGACACACACAGATACACATAGACATGTAAAAACACAAAGACACACATGCTCACACAGACACGACATACAGACACAGACACATGCAGATGCACACAGACACAGACATGCAAAACCGCACAAACACACACAGACACAGACACATGAACACAGACACACAAAAACACACAGACCCACAAAGACACACATGGACAAACAGACATACATAGAGACACACAGACACAGACACACATTGACATACACAGACGCACATATACACAGACACACACACAAAAAAGACACACCCACATACACAGATACACATGGACAGACACACACATGCATATAAAGACATAGACACACATGCACACATTATCCAGACACACATAGCCACATAGACACACGGACGCACATACGCATACACGCAGACACACAAGAGACACACACACATAGCCACATAGACACACAGGCACACACATGCATACGTGCAGACACACACACAGGCACACATAGCCACACAGGCGCACACACGCATACATGCAGACACACACGCAAATACACATAGCTCCTAAATACACACACACAGCCGCACACACAGATGCACACATGCATACACACACACACACACACACAGACACATGTGCGCACACACGCATACATGCACACATACATGCACACACGTGCACACACACATGCGCGCACACATGCACACACATACATGCACATGCATGCACACACACATGCACAGATGCACACACATGCACATATGCACAGGCATGTGCACACTTGCACACACACACACACACTGACACACAGGCACACAGACACACACAGAGAGAGACACACAGACACACACAGAGATGCACACACTGACACACAAGCACACACTGACACACAGGCACACAGACACACACAGAGAGAGACACACAGACACACACACAGACACACACACAGACACACACAGACACACACAGAGATAGACAGACACACACAGACACACACAGACATGCACAGACACACACAGATACACATAGACATGTAAAAACACAAAGACACACATGCTCACACAGACACGACATACAGACACAGACACACATTGACATACACAGACGCACATATACACAGACACACACACAAAAAAGACACACCCACATACACAGATACACATGGACAGACACACACATGCATATAAAGACATAGACACACATGCACACATTATCCAGACACACATAGCCACATAGACACACAGACACACACACGCATACATGCAGACACACACAGATACAAACACAGACACACATAGCCCCTAGACACACACACATAGCCACACAGACGCACACATGCATACACGCAGACACACACGCAAATACACATAGCTCCTAAATACACACACACAGCCGCACACACAGATGCACACATGCATATACACACACACATAGTGCCTAGACATGCACACACAGACACATGCACACAGACACACACACACATTACCCCTAGACACACACACACACACACAGACACACATAGTCCCTAGACACGCACACATATACACACATGCATGCATATATACAGACAGACAGACACACACACAGCTCTTGGGGCTGCTGTGTGTTGCCTCCTTCATTTCCGCAGGTCACACTGGACCTACCTGAGGGACCCCTGGGCCCCCCTCACCGGCCCTGCCACCACCCCTCCCTCAAGCCCACCTCAGGTCCCATCCTCGATACACCCAATTTCAGCCTCCAACCTCCTCAGATCGTCACTGGAAGTGGCAGAGCCGCCCAAACGCCGTGCTTTGGAGCCCTCTGTTCTCTAAGCATTTTTCTCCCCCATGAAAGAAGCAGACAGAGCTGCTCTCGCTTATTTTTTGGTGCTGAGATAATGAAATGCAGGGGCCCACAGCACTGGACAAAGCGGAGGAGGATGTCCCGGCCCTGCTCGGAGCAGCCTTTCATTCTCAGTGTGAGCCTGGGCAAAACCATCCGGGTTCCTGTGTGCACATGTGCACATGCAGACACACACATAGACACACACGACACACACAGACACACACAGATACACACCAACACTCACACACACACATAGACACACACACTGACACACAGGCACACAGACACACACAGAGAGAGACACAGACACACACAGAGATGCACACACTGACACACAAGCACACACTGACACACAGGCACACAGACACACACAGAGAGAGACACACAGACACACACACAGACACACACCAACACTCAGACACACACAGATACACACACTGACACATATGCACACACTGGCACACAGGCACACAGACACACACAGACACACACAGAGACACACACAGACACACACACTGACACAGTCTCAAGGATGCTGAGCCAGGTGCTGGGTTTGCTCACAGACTTCCTTCCACCATGGCTTCTGACACATGGAGGTGGCCATGAGGATGGGGAGGCCGTGGGGACAGAAGCACAGCCAGCCTGGCCCAGGCAGCCCAGACCTCCCAGGACTCTGGTGCTTTATTCCCAGGTGGGCGGCTCCAGCCCCTCCACCCTCTCAGGTCGGCAGGCTCTGTCCCACCGGGCACTGCCTTGACCTCCCTGGCACCCAGGCAGTCCCTAGGCAGGCCTGGCTAGGCACTGGCATGGGGCTTAGCTCATACCAGGAGGTGGGAAGAAGGGTCCTGCCCCCACTTCTCTGCATGTGGGCTCTGTCCTCTGCAAAAAAACCTCAGGCCTACAACGGTGTCGGCGTCTGTCAGAGCAAAGCAGAACCTCCCTCCTCCCAGACTCCAGTGGCCAGTGGCTGAGCTGGGCCGTCAGGGGAGGGATGGTGAGGGTTCAAATGCCAGAGCAGAGCTGGTCACGGCATCCCATCCACTCACAATGTCTCTGCAGCCCCTGATGATGGCTGTGCTCGGGGTGTAGCCCTAGAAGCACTGGAAGCTCACGTAGACCGCTCCCCCAAGCATGGGGGTTGGGGAGGCCGCCCCACTGAGCAGGGCCCGGCCTCTGCACCCGTGCAGCCCCACCTCCCGCCCAACCCCAGTCCAGGCTGCTGGGGTGCAGAGAGGGGGAGCTGCAACTGGAGGTGAGAAGGGGGCACGTGAGACACAGGCTCAGAAAGAAGCCTCCTAGGAACCTCTCCGTTCCCTTCACAAGTGGAGCCTCGGGGCAGCTCCATGTTTCTGCTGCAATTATCTCAGGAGATGATGGCTGTGGGCTGTGTTTGTGGGTGTGTGCATTTGTGCACCTGTGTGTGTGTGAAGAGGGAGAGAGACGGAGGGGAGGGAGATGGAGATCTGGAGAGAAGGGATGGGGGAGAGAGATTAGAAGGGGAAGGAGGAGGAGAGAGGGAGGAAAGCAGAGAGGGACAGGGTGAAGGGGGAGGGACAGGGCCATTAGGGAAAGAGGGAGAGGGAGGGAGAAGAGAGGGAGAGAGGAGGTGTGAAAAACAGCAGGAGAGAGAGGGATTCCAAGAAGAAGGAGGAACCTCCCTACAGCTTTCTCCCACTGTCTCTCAGAGACATCCCTGGGGCCGCCTCTGCAGAGGGGGTTGCTGCGAGCTGCTGGAGGGAGTGAGGGTGATGGAGAGGCTGGACAGAAGGGGCTGAGAATCAGAATGTTCCAGAACAAGAGGCCCAGAAATGTACCTAGAATAGGGCCCAGAGCTGGGTGGGCTCTCTGTGAGGATCCGTTGACCATCAGTGGGCGAATGAGTGAAGGCTGGATGAGTGAATGAGTTTGGTAGGAGAGCAGGGATGATGCTAGCTATAGAAACCTTGGTGAAAATTCACTCCTGGCAACGGGGTGCGGACATAGTGCTGACCACTCCTAGTGCCCACGGGTATCAGTGCACAAGTGCGTTGGCAGAGCCAGGTCCCTGCATTCTCTGTGGGGCTCTTACCAGGAGCGGGTGGCAGGCTAGCAAAGAAAGTGTCCCCCAGTGCCCCAAAATGAGGGCTCCACCTGCACTCCAGCAACCCAAACCCGGGGAAAACACCACCAGGATCCCTCAACAGCAAGGGAGGCTCAGTCAGACAGGCCCAAGCCTCCAGGAAGCTGGGCCCTGCCCCTGAGCCAGGGGTCTTCAGGCCCTTGCCGGAGCCACTTCCTCTTAGGAAAACTACAAGCCTGTCCCCAGTAAATTCTGAAGCATGGTTGTTCCCATGGCATTACTCTCCCACTTCTCTACCTCTAAACTGTACAGTTCCTAATTCTGTTCAAAACAGCGGACATTTCTCTGTTTTCTAGGGCACCAGGATGTGATGCGAGTGTTGAGGGCAGACGTGGGATCCGGGAGGCCCAGCTGGGAACCCACGCTGTGCAATGAGCTGCCCTGAGTCCTTGGACAAGGTGGAAAATTACTCCAGCCTCAGTTTTTTGTAAAGACAGATCAGCAGTTACACCCCTCCACGGGTTCTTTGTGATGTCAATGAGATGGTGAGAGGTGCACCTGCCTCTAACGGCGCCCACCATTAAGTCAGATCTCAGTAACCATCTGCGTGGCAGGAGCTATCACACTGGACCCTCGCAGTAGCCAAGGAGAGACACCATTGAGGGACTCATTTTCCCACTTGGCGAAATACATTTTTGCTGCGTGGAAGCAGGAGGAGGGCCTTCCTCGGAGAGGTGGAGGGGTCCTAGGTCCTAGAAGATGGAAACCTCAGGACTCAGGAGAGGTTCACCTTTGGAGTGAGTCCCCTAAGGGTGAGGTCGCCCCCAAGGAGCACCGTGGGAAGAGTCAGGGACCCCTGGTGCTCCTGGATGCTGGGCTTCACCTGGAGGCTTGGAGGTGAGCCCCATGAGGTGTCCTGATCGTTGGCCAGCCTCACGCCAGCTGCCTTTTTCTCATGACATGTGGTGTTCTCACAGCCAGCCGTGGGATCTGCATTGAGTTCAGCAAGCGGAGGCGACTTCCCCAGGGCCACACAGCCATGGAGAGCTGCGGCTCGGACGCTGACTTCTGCAGCTTCCCCCCACATCCATGAGGTTTCTGCTCCAAAATGCTATTGCTAACAAAAAATGTCCCCAACACAACCCATTTGCTGACCAGAGGTCACTCCTCCTTCATCATTAAAGAGCACTGAAGGAGTTCCCGGAGGAGATGTCCTGTTGGCTGGACCCTGTCGTGCTGGTTATATGTAAACTGGCTGAACTACCTAGTTCTTAAAATGTCACATGTGAGTCCTTCCTCCCAAGGTCAGAGGCTCCCATCCTTCAGGGGTTCAGGGCTCGTGGTGGACTCAGCAGGATCACAAACATTGGCGTGGCCAGACCAGTCTGGGGAAGCTGCAAGGGCCTGGGGGGTTGCAGTCTTGGACATCACAGCATCAAACTTGGGGAGCCTGGTGATTTGAGCCTGTTTGAGAAATGTGACTTGTCCCCGGAGCAGTGGGAGCCCCTTCCCTCCCTGATGAAGGGGGAGCGGCAGGCACATGGATGACCCTGCCCCAAAGCGCTCCCCCAGCCTTCTCGAATGAAGCCCCAGCGACTGTGGCTGCTGCTTTGAGAATGGGCAGGAGTCTGGGGAGAAGCAGAAGGGGTGCAGGTGAGGCAGGAGCTGACTGAGGATCCCTTCTGCAGGACACGGGGCCTGGGTCCCAGCCGGCTGGACGGGGCCGTGGAGGCAGGTAGAGCGGATGGCTTGGAAGCCTGGGATATGCAGACTCAGCCGCTCGGCACCTGGTCTTTGCCCCTTCCCTCCCTGACGCCTTCAGAAACCGCCCATGACTTTCTCTTTTCCAGACACCAAATTGTACATTTTGTTTCGCAGGCTCCTGTCAGCTGCTCGGCTTCCTCCCCTCGGGGCAGTGCTATTTAACACTCTCTCTTCTAATCTCGCCTTCCTGCCTCCTCCGTCTGCAGCCTCCCCTGCACTGCGCACCGCTCGCTCTCCCCTTCCCCCCAAGAGAACACATTCTGGCAGAGAGAAGTTCAAATGAGAAGTTAAAACGCTTTGAGGCAGCAGGCAAAGTGTCAGCAGAGCCAGTGGAAACTGCAGCCTTGGGAGCTTAGGGACAAAGCAGGACAGACAGGGGCAGCAGGACAGACGGGGGGAGCAGGACAGACAGGGGGAGAAGGACAGACATAGGGGCAGGACGGACAGGAGGAGCAGCACAGACAGACAGGAGGAGCAGCCTTCTGGGACCCAAACAAACAGTCATGCCCAAATAACCCCAGGGCTCCTGACAGGGACAGCAGAATGCACAGGACAGCTTCCTCTCCAGGCAGACCCATGTCCACGAACCCTGCAATCCCAGGCCAGGAGACAATCTTGAAACATGCTGTGACCCACTCTTCCCTGGTGGACTCCCTCAAGGAACGGACTGAAGTGAGCCCGGCAGGAAAGCGAAGCCGAGGTTGCCTTGCTTTGCAGCCATGAGATCTCGGCCCCTCTCATCCAGTCTCTTTGTCTGAAATGTGCAGGCAGCTGAGGCACCCCCGGAGGGTTCAGTGAGGATGAGGAGGGAAGGAGGCGGCCGTGGGACTCTGGGCATACATCTGGCACAGAGCAGAGCGGTCTGAAATGCCAGCCATCCCTCTTCTTGCTGGCACCATCTTCTTCTGACTGTCATAGCTGCTCATCCCCTCCACGGTGCTTCTGCCTGATGGTTCACCTGTGGCAGCCGTGCCCCGTGAAGACCTGGGTTGGTTTCCACCCTCCTGAAGCTCATGGCCCACTTGGGAAGTTGAGATCACAGACAGTAACTTGTTCAGCTTCCCTGTGGCTGCCTTCATGGGGCTTGAGTTTAGATCCCAGGAATCTCTCTCAGAACCAGCCCTGGCCTGGCTAACCCATTTGCTGTCCACCTGTCCCTAAGCAACACCTCCATCCTGCCACCCAAGATACAGCACTGTCCTCCAGCGTAACGATGTCACCCCCTCACTGAGTGCCCTGATGGAATGTAAAATATGCCACCCATGCTGCATACGGAAGGGGAAGTGTCCTCTTCATGGAATCCCCATGTGGGCTGTTTTGTCCTGTCTACCCAAGACAGAGTGCCCCAAAGGGGCTGGGGCCAAATCTGGGTCATGGCCACATCTATGCACAGTGGGACCGACCCTCTGGTGTGCCCCATGACCCCCTTCAAGGAAGGGCGTGCTGCCAGCTCCTCTGTGTGCTGCCCACACACGGCCTTCAGCAGCCACCGTTTGGGTCCCACCAGGCAGTCACTGGGCCTGCACCCAGCGCAGCTCCCCCTTGTCTCCCTTCTACCCGTTGGGTCCTGTGGGCACTGCACAGGCATCCCAGGTGCTCACCTCCACCTCACAGCCAGCTTTTTGGGGAACTCGGCCTGCAACAAGGAATGAATGAATGAGTGAGTGAATGAATGATGCAGGCAGGGTAAGGATTATCACTTTTTTTTTTTTTCTTGAGACGGAGTTTTGCTCTTGTTGCCCAGGCTGGAGTACCACATGGATGACCCTGTGGTCTTGGCTCACTGCAACCTCTGCCTCCTGGGTTCAAGCAATTCTTCTGCCTCAGCCCCACAAGTAGCTGGGATTACAGGCCTATGCCACCACGCCCAGCTGATTTTGTCTTTTTAGTAGAGATGGGGTTTCTCCATATTGGTCAGGCTGGCCTCGAACTCCCGACCTCAGGTGATCCCGCCTCTGCCTCCCAAAGTGCTGGGATTACAGACGTGAGCCACCGCGCTTGGCCGATTATCACTTTTTTTTAGTGAGGAAAATGAGTCTCAGAAAGGATAACTAATTCGGTCAAGACATCACCTTAATGATTACAGGAAGCAATGAGAAGCTGTCCTCCTAATTGCAGGCTGATACCGAAGGACACAGTGAAAAATTGACTAAGATGGGAACGGCTGGAGGACGGTGCTGGAGAAGCCGCTGTGGGCTGCCCGCTGGCCCCTGCCATGCAGCAGAAAGCCAGGTCTTCCCTGCTGGTTTTTCACGGATTTGGCCAGACCCACCGAGGAGCTGGGGTCGATTGCGTTTTCTAATCCCTCGCACACAGCCTGAGAGCTGCCTCTATAAAGCCCGAGGAAGAATCGGTATTTTCTCCCCAGAAATAAGTCTTTTCTTTCTTGGAGCCATTTTACCAAAACCGTCAGGGTTGACAACAAGCTGGACGTGTTGATGAGCATTCCCGAGTCACAGGCTTCTTCCCCCCAGTGACCCCTCCCACAAGTGCTGAAATCTTGCCTTGGGAGCTTTTTTGCCTCGGTGTTTGTGGCCAGCCCTCACCCCCACTGCCTGGCTTCCTTCTTCCTGTAATTGAATGCACAGTTCATTAAGATCTTTGGTGGTGGCGGAAATGTTACAGGGGAAGAAAAAGCTGTTGACAATTTTATTTTTAAAAATAGCTGAGAATAGGGTAAACCTTGTAAAAATAGCAAGCCTGCAAACAGAATTGTGCTCAAGGCCAAGTTCTCCTCCCGAAAATCAGAGCGTGGCATTTAATAAGAACAGGGAGCGAGGCTCAGGCTCAACTTCCCATGCACAGGCGTGGAGGGCTCAGGAACAAGATCAAAAAAACAGCACGTGAGGCCGGGTGTGGTGGCTCACGCCTGTAATCCCAACACTTTGGGAGGCTGAGGCAGGTGGATCACCTGAGGTGGAGAGGTCAAGACCACCCTGGCCAACATGGGGAAACTCCGTCTCTACTAAAAATATAAAATTAGCCGGGTGTGGTGGCAGAAACCTATAATGCCAGCTATTCGGGAGGCTGAGACAGGAGAATTGCTGGAACCTGGGAGGTGGAGGTTGCAGTGAGCCAAGATCGCACCACTGCACTCCATCCTGGGCGACAGAGGAAGACTCTGTCGAGAAGAAAAAAAAAAAGCACATGAGGCCTGCGTGGTCACTGGCTGTGAGTGTTTGTGCAATGTCCAGGGAGCCCTTCCCCTCTTACCACAGAACACAGAAAGACTTGCTGGATGTATTTGGATTAGATCCTCACCTGATGAAATACAGGAAATCTCTTAGGTCATGTTTCATGTCATCCCAGAACTTAGAAGAACAAAGGTAGCATGCAAAAGTGCCTATGACTTTGAAACTGTTGCATTAAAAAATTTTTTCGGCCAGGCATGGTGGTTCACGCCCATAATCCCAGCACTTTGGGAGGCCGAGGTAGGCAGATCACCTGAGGTCAGGAGTTCGAGACCAGCCTGACCAATATGATGAAACTCTGTCTCTGCTAAAAATACAAAAATTAGCCAAGCGTGGTGGCATGCACCTGTAATCTCAGCTACTGGGGAGGCTGAGACAGGAGAATCGCTTGAACCCCAGAGGCAGAGGTCGCAGTGCTGAGATTGTACCACTGCACTCCAGCCTGGGCAACAAGAATGAAATTCTGTCTCAAAAAAAAAAAAATTTCTTCTTTTGATATAGAGATTGGATCTCACTATGTTACCCAGGCTGGTCTCAAACTCCTGATCTTCCTGCCTCGGTCTCCTAAGTTCCCATGTTTAGTTTGAAGGAACTTGGGTATTTCCATGAAAAAAGACTTTGGAAAGTCTGTTGTCCTTCTGTTCACCCTCTGAGCCCTGACCCCCAGAAGGAATGGAAACTTGAGGGCCAAAGATCTTTTTTCTTCTCTTTGTTTTTTTTTTTTTTTTTTGAGATGGAGTCTCACTCTGTCGCCAGGCTGGAGTGCAGTGGTGTGATCTTGGCTCACTGCAACCTCTGCCTTCTGGGTTCAAGCGATTCTCCTGCCTCTGCCTCCCGAGTAGCTGGGACTACAGGCGTGCGCCACCACACCTGGCTAATTTTTGCATTTTTAGTAGAGTCGGGATTTTACCGTGTTAGCCAGGATGGCCTCAATTTCCTGACCTCATGATCTGCCTGCCTCGGCCTCCCAAAGTGCTGGGATTACAGGCATAAGCCACCACGCCCGGCCGAGGGCCGAAGATCTTAGCCCGAGGTTCCCTGAGACAAGAGAGACTGACAGACAGAGAGCAGAGGCCTGGCACTGGAAGTCTCCAGGGCCAGCTGGGGGGTCTGTAGAAAACCTGCTGAGGGGAGGGACCCCACTGACCCCGGGGATCCCAGGACCACTCTTGTTGGGAGCCCCTGTGTCTCCTTGTGTCCTGGGCATCCTGCAATTCAGGAGTTTCACACGGCCGGGGGCTCCACGACTAAGGAACTGAGGACTGAGTGTGTCAGTCAAATCGCCCCATGGCCCTGCCAAGCAGCCAGCAGCCCCCAAACACAGTAGGAAGTTATGAACAAGCTGTGTGTTTCTTGGAGAATCAGACAGGCCTAGACAAGGTTGTGCCACAGTTGCAGACGGTGAGGTCGAAGCGTGTCTCAGCTGTGTGCTCACATCCTGAAATCTTAGGTAAATTGTTCTCAAAGATCTGCCAAAGGGAGGTTCACGTGGTGCTGACTTCCCCTGGCTGGCCACAAACACTGCCCAGAATGCAGGTGGCATTTATGAAGGATCCGTTCAGCTCTGCTGGCCCCGTGTGCCCCCCAGGTCCCCAAGGCAGAATGCGCCCTCTATGTCTTTAGCGAACACAGTCTCCAGGAGACAGACTGAGTGCAAAACAACTACAGGAAAGTGCAAATGCTCCGGGTGCTGTGGGTCAGCGCACCTGTAGCATCCTTCCCCTAAGCACCTAATGAGCTCCTACTGTATACCAGGGTCTGTGCCGGGTTCTGAGGTCCAGAGAGAAACCTGCAGGGATGAGGAGGAGAAGGGGTGCATGGTCAGCTGATGGCAATGCAGTGGATGCAGGGCTGCACCCCAGCAGGCCCATGTTCTGTGATGCTGGCTGGGAGGCTGCACAGAGGAGCAGACGCTCCTGTGATCGCAGGGCTCACATCTGAGCAGAACTTGAAGCCCCACGTTACAAATCAGTGCAGCAAGTCCCAGAGACAGGAGACAACTTTGCTCCAGGCCCTGCCGGCATCCCTAGCATCCAGCCCTGATGGATCCTTTACGGCAGACGATGAATTAGAAGCGGAGCACAGACTCTGGAACCAGCCCAGCTCTGAGACGTTTCTCTGCAATGGCAGAAGTAATTGATCAGATGTAGGTCTTCCAGATCATGCTTCTGATGAAGAAGAATAAAAACCAAGGCATTAATTAAACCAGATTCCAGGAAGCAACAAGCATCTTCACACTTCTCGCTCTCTGTCCTTCCAAGGCTGGGCCCCAGCTGTCCCTCCTGTCAACCTCTCCTCCCTAAGCTTTTCTGGAGGACTGGCCTGAGCATTCTCTGCTCAGAACCACAGTCTGGGCTTCTGTGCAGTAGGCCCCGTGGGGCCCCAGCATCTCCCCTTGTGGCTCCTTCACACCCCTGGGTCTGCCGGGCTGAGTCCCTGCAACCAGCACCTGTGTCTTGCCGTGGGGAGGGTGCCCTCAGACTGCACAGTCCATTTCTCACATCTTGCAGGCCAGAAGTGCCAGGGACAAGCCAACCCTGTCCCCCAGAGCCAGGGGCTGACGGGGAAAGGAGGCGTGAAGACCCTGGCTCCTGGCCTTGGTAGAGACAATTTCAGGCATGCGTCTTACTCCATTTTTCAGAGTTCCCTGAGTCTAGCAGTTTTCTGTGGAGGCTGAACTGACATCCCCCTCCTCCTCGCCAGCTGCCCCTTCCCTGCCAAACTCCCCCACACCCTCTCTGCCGTATGCCACGCGGAACTCCTGGACCTTCGCCCTGTCACTCAGGGCCTGCTCCTGGAAAATTGCCCACATGAGACTCGAGACCCAAAGTTCTTTTCAGGGCATGGCTGTGTCTTTCTGTTTCCCTGCAGGTATGTGGTGTGCAAACACAGGCTCCTTCGGATCCATCACAGCGAGATGCTCAGGACCATACCTCCCTGCCCACAGCAGGTTTTCTGCACGCCTGGCTAGAGCTTGGCACTCCAGAAAGCACCTGCATTCAGGCTGTTTCTTGTATTAATTACCGGACCCTGGGCAAAATGCTTAACTCCTGAAGGCCAAGCCCTTCGTCTTTCTGATGAGAAGAGCCCCACCAGCCTGCCTGGGAGTTGTCAGGACGGAGTGACATGATGTGTGTGAAGCTTGCCGGCCATGAAAGAGTCACCATAAATAACACTTATTACCTTCCTCAATTCATTCTTGTCCTGGTCTACAGGGAATTAGGTTTCCTCAAAGCAATTAATATAGCCCTGCGTGAATGCAACATTCTCCATTGTAAAGCTCCTACGTTACTCACTGTTAATAATTTCAGCTGAACCTTGAACAACACGGATTTGAACTGTGTGGGCCCATGCATACCTGGACTTTTATTCCACCTCAGCCACCCCGAGTCAGCAAGACCACACCCTCCTCCTCCTCCTTCTTCTCCTCCTCCTCCTCCTCCTCAGCCCGCTCAACACGAAGACAATGAGGATGGAGGCCTTTACGATGATGCACTTCCACTTAACGAAGAGTAAACACATTTTCTCTTTCTTAGGATTTTCTTAATAGCATTTTCTCTCCTCTAGCTTACCTTGTTGTAAGAATACAGCATATAACACACACCACATCCTAAATACATGTTCATCGGCTATGTTATCGGTAAGGCTTCCAGGCAACAGTGGGTTATTAGTAGTCAAGTTTTTGAGGAGTCAGAAGTTAACACGGACTTTTGCTGGCACGCACGAGGGTTGGCCCCCGTAACCCTGTGTTGCTCAAGGGTCAGCTGTTTACGTGAACACTGGTGAAGCATTATCGTGTACGGATTGTTTCAGACACGGCACAAATCCAAGGCTTTGAAGTAGCCACTCAGTTATCCTTATATTATAAATGAATAGACCGAGGCTGGTGCAGCCATTATGGGGAACAACTAGGGCACTTTCTCAGAAAATTAAACGTGGAAGTACCCAGGACCCAGGAATCCCTTTTCTGGGTATATATTCGAAGGAAAAGAAACCAGCACCTTACAGAAAACCAGAACCTGAGCTCCCAGGTTCGTCGCAGCAACAAGAGACAGAGACAATCGAAACACCCCCTGCGGACGGCTGCGTAAAGAAAATGTGCTATAGACATGGAGGGCAAGGTTCTCAGCCTTTAAAAAGGAGACACCGACATTTGCAATAACATGGGTGAACCTGGAGCACAATGTGTTAAATGAAGTAAGCCACACACACACACACTCTCACATACTTACACTCTCACACTCACACACACAGTCACACACATTCACACATGCTTACACACACTCCCACATGCACTCAGATAGCCACACAGTCACACACACGCTCACAGACTTTCACACACACAGACTCACACTCACACACACACAGTCACACACACACATACACTCACACTCCTATACACACTCACACACAGGCTTTCACACTCACATTCACACACATACACACACATCTCACATGCACAAACACACATACACTCACATGCTCACACAAACACATACATACCCACACTCCCTCACACACACTCTCACACACACAGTCACACACACGCTCATAGACTTTCACACACACAGACTCACACACAGACTCACACACACACAGTCACACACACATACACTCACACTCCTATACACACACACAGGCTTTCACACTCACATTCACAGACATACACACACCTCACATGCACATACACTCACATGCTCACACGAACATGTACACACCCACACTCCCTCACACACACTCCCACACACACACTCAGATAGCCACACAGTCACACACACGCTCACAGACTTTCACACACACAGACTCACACTCACTCACAGTCTCACACACACATACACACACACACAGGCTTTCACACTCACATTCACACACATACACACACATCTCACATGCACACACATACACTCACATGCTCACACAAACACATACACACCCACACTCCCTCACACACACTCTCACATATACACTCAGTCACACAGTCACACACACACGCTCACAGACTTCCACACACACAGACTCATACACAGACTCACACTCACACACACATACACTTCTATACACACATTCTCACACACATTCACATACAACCACATTCACACACAGGCTTTCACATACACTCACATTCACACACCCACATACACAAACACATAGTCACATACAGAAACACACATACACTCACATGCTCACACATACACACCACACTCCCTCACACACACACTTTCATAGTCATACACACACAGCCTGTCACATACAGTCACACACACTCACACTTATACACACACAGTCATACACTCACGCATATTCACACATTCACACTCACATGCTCACAAAATACGCACTCCCACACGCACCCTCACACACATATAGTCACACTCACACAGACTTTCACATACACTCACACACACTCATACACACACTTTTGCACTCACACACTAATATGGTTTAGCTTTATATCCCCACCCAAATCTCATCTTTAATTGCAATCCCCACGTGCCAAGAGGGGGCCCTGGTGGGAGGTGATTGGATCATGGAGGCAGACGTCCCCCTCACTGTGTGACAATAGCGAGTGAGTTCTCATGAGATCTGACGGTTTGGAAGTGTGGCATTTCCCCTGTGCTCGCTCTCTCTCCTGCTGCCTTGTGAAGAAGATCCTTGCTTGTTCTTTGCCTTCCGCCATGATTGTAAGTTCCCTGAGGCCTCCCCGGCCATGCAGAACTGTGAGTCAATTAAACCTCCTTTCTTTATAAATTACTCAGTCTCAGGGAGTATCTTTACAGCAGTATAGTATATGCAGTGTAGAGAGAACAAACTAATACAGACACACACACACGCATGCATACCTAAACACTGCATATTGTCTCTTATAGAAAGAATCTTTCTTTAAAGTTGAATCCCTAAAAGTAGGGAAAGAACATAATTCATTGCAGACAGGATGGGGGTATTGGGAAGCATGGGTCAAAGGTGACAAGGTTGCCCTGATTTGGGACAAGGAGATCTGGAGCCCTAATGTACAGCATGAAGACTGTGGTTAATAATATTGCATTGCATACTGGACATTTTCTAAGACAGAAGACTTTAGATGCTTTTGCTACAAACAACAGGAGCAGTGTACAATGACAGATATACTAAACTGTGACCTGTAGTAATCACTCCACTCTCTACATACCCTAACAGTATACTGTATACCTTAAATCTATGTAACCAACACGTGAGGAGGCTGAGGCACAGAGAGGCTGGATAACTTGCTCCAGGTCACACAGCTAAATGGCAAGCCTAGGACTTGTGCTCAGACATTTTGCTTCTAGGGGCCCAGCTTTCAGTCCCCCTCCTACACCCTCTCAGAGCCTGAGGGACCTGACCACTTGTTTAATAAAGACATGAGAAACTAATAACCAGGACGAATAACTTAATCGCAGGCTGAGTTAATTCCTCTATTTGTTAAGAACACGTCTGAAGCAGAATATTTTTAGGCAGTCTGGCATTACAACGTGCTAACACTGAGAATGTATTAAACTCAGTCCTACTTACCGAAAATATCCCCTGTGTCCATATTGCCTCTTTCACTGACGGGAGGGAGCTGTCAGGAACAACAGGACTCGGAGCGGTTCTTAGCAGCGGGAGCTGAGCAGGGAGACACTCCTTGGTTGAGTCTCCAGGTAAAGGGTCAGGGGTCATCTTGGCCAGCTTGTGCCTGTCATAGGTTGATGCAATTTTCTGAGCTCTGGCTTTGAGAAATAATCCTAATCCTTTAAGTGCCTAGGAGGGCACTCAGGTTTTAAAAAAAAAATAGGATCAACAGAGACAGAAGAAAGGATGAAAGAAAATAACAGATTCCCTATTTTTTTTTTTTTTGAACAAAATGAGAAAGTGGCACATGGGAAAACTTGCAAAAGAATCGAAACCAACTTTGCTTGGTCTATTCCATTTGCTTTCTGTACTGAAAATACAAATATCAGTAATAATAATAATAAATAACAAACTCAGAGTTCAAGGTCCAGGAAGAGAGAAGAGTTCAAGGAAGGAAGGAACTGAACATCTGTCCAACACCCACATCTGCCCTTGCTAAGCACCTGCTGCGTGCCCCACTGTGTCTGCTGTCACTCTGACCTTCCCCTTCATCGTGTCTCCAGGAGGTGAGAGAGCTGGTACTGCACTTCACAGAGAAGGAACGTGCAAGTCAGGGAGACGGAATAACTCCCTGAAGTCACACCTCCCGGTCCACGCCATGCTGGAATCCAGTCACATGCAATTCTAAGTCGGGGTGTCTCCTACTCCAGGCCGCCTTCTGGGATTCATTCAATAGGACTGAGGACCAGGGAGATAATACCCAGGCTTCTGAGGGGGTCAGGCTCAGCCAGGCAGAGGACACTGTGAGGCTAGCACTCTATCAGCACAGGTGCAGGTCCTAGGTAGCTTTGAAGCATCTCCAGGGAACATGGAACCCTGAGGGGAGTGGGCAGAGGAGGGGCTGCTCAGGTTTGTGTACGAGGGTGACTCTGTCCACAGTGGGGGTGTGGGGGATCAGCAAGTAAGAGGGGGGATCTCCAGGCTACAGACCTAGTTAGAACACAGGAGCGTTGTGTGCTGGAGAGAGACTGGGGCAGGCCCCTCCTAGAGGTGGGGTCACAAAGGCCATGCCACCTCTGGACTCCACCCAGGAGAGCCCCCGTGTCTGCCCTGAGGGAGGCGAGGGTCTTCCCTAGGATGAGGGGTCTCTGGACCCTGTGACTTCCTCTCTTTTCAAGCACAGCACGGTCGTGATTGAAGAGCTTCTCCTGATCTACTGCCAACAGGGAGGAAAGGCTCCTCCTTCATCGTGGAGACGGGGCTCTGGGAGCAGGCCAGCCAGCGAACGTCTCTGTAACTGGCTGTGTCTGCCAGGGGCTCTGGGGAGCAGGCTGGCCAAGGAACATGGCTGTTAATGTGTGTGCCTGTCTGTCAAGCTCAGCTGGCAACCTGCTAGGCCAGGGAGCCCTCGCCATGAGATGAATGCAGAGATGGCGTCTGGACCTTGGGGGAGCTCTGAGGTCACCTATGCACTCTTTGCTTGACACACAAAAGGAACTGAGGCATCAAACACAGCTCTTGGTTCTGCTGGAAGCCAAACTTCTCCACAAGCATGAATGCAGGACTGCACAGAGGTACAGGGTCACCCCTTCCCTGGCTGATGGCCAGTGGGTCACCAAGGGCAGGGGCGAGGCCACCCAGCCCCACCAGCCCACCAGCTGACCTCAGACGAAGGAGCAGGTCCAGTCAACTCCAGCCAAGCAGGGCCCTGAGCAGCCCAACAGCCAGCCGACCCTGGTCTTGAAACGGCAGGAAACACCTGTGGGTTTAAAGCACTGACACCAATAGCAGGTGCAGTCAATCGATCAACAGCCATTCATTTGCACCAGTGATGCCCTGAGCACGAGGCCAGACATGGGACTGCAGAGAATACCGGGACACGGAACAGAAACCCCTGCCCACCTGCCATGCACGCCACCACCATCTCCCTGTCACCAGGTAATCCACGCCGCTTCCTTCCTCGGGACCTTGGCAGTGGCTGTGCCCGCTCCCTAGGATGCCTGGACCTGCATCCTTTGTCTGAATAACTCCTGTTTATCCTCTAGTCTCAGCCTAAAGGTCTCCTCCTCCTCCCCAGCCACTGTGACTCCCAGCTGGCTCGAGGTTCTCACCCTGTGCCATCCTTCCTTGCATGGTACCACCCATCTCCAGCTTTGAGCACCCAACCCAAGGCTCTGCGCTTATGGTTTCTCGGGGCTGGGCAGCCCTGGCTGCTGGCTGAGGCACCTCGGTTCTCCCTGTGCCTCCCATCCCTAGAGGCTGGAGGCATTTCCTGCCCTGGTGTTCTGAGGTCTGGAGCCACAGAGAGCGTCTCCAGGCCCTGCCTCGGGACTCACACCATCACTTCTCCCGCACTCTGTGGTCGGAGGTCACAGGCAGCCCAGAGTCGGGTGAGAAGTGGACCCTCCTTGTTGAGGGTAGTGCCAAAGAGGCTGTGGCCGTGTTCATTTTTCCTAGCATTGATCCTGGCTGTAAGGCAATTCCATTTTTGCAGCTTTTTTGGTGTTGTTTGTGTCCAACACTGACGTTCCAGCACCGGAAAGGCAGGACCCTGATCCTGTTCACCCCATTCCCCCAGCAGTACCTGGCACAGAATGGACTTTAGATGGGTGATTGTCAGATGAATGAAGAATGAATGAATGGCCAGAAGACAAGGTCCAGCCCTGCACTTGAGGAGCTGCTGCCTCCCCAGCAGGATTCCTGCTCCGGACCACGCCACCTGAGCCCTGCCTGGATGCACGCCTGTGCCCACACAACCTGCAGCATTGCACTTGCTCCCAAGGGGCACCCCAGCCCCTTCTCAGGGAGCAGCTGTCAGCGCAGTCCCCTGGCAGATTTGCCTCCAAGAGCCACGGTCCTGCTAAGCTTGGGTACCTGTTCATGTCCCAAATGGACACCCTTGACAGTCTGGGGGGTGGGAGCAGGCTGGTGTGTTGGGGTAGGAACAAGGAAGTCAGAATGTGGCAAGCCCAGGTGGTAATTCATTGGACAGAGAAAGAGAAAAAAAAGAACAAGAAGAGAAAGGAATGCGAGCGGAGTTTAGTGGGTCGAAGCCGCATTGAAGCAGGAAGAAGAGGAAGAGGAGTAAAGAATGGGAGATAGAGGAAGAAAGGAAGGCAGGGAGGGGAGGAAGCCTGAGTGCTCGGAGTTTGGTGGGTGAGGCGCTGAGGGAAAGCCCAGCGCAAGAGAGCACGAGCACGGCCAGACCACCCTCCTCTTCCAATCGTGGGCACAGGAAGGGCTGGGGGCCAGCCGGGCCAGCTCTCTAAGTGACACATGTCACAAGCTGGGGCTTCTCCATGCCCCCCTGCCTCCTGGAGCCACAGTATCCAGAAACCAGGGGCCTCCGGACAGAATATGTCACTGGGACGTTTCTGTGCTGTGACTCAACCATCTCTGTCCTGGAATCTCAATTCAAGTCATTCCCACAAGTGCGCAAACAGAACTCTGGGTCCTGCAGGGTTAATTACATTATTCACAGCCACAGAACTCAGGAATCCACGTTGCTGCCTGGCAAGAAGGAGATGGTTATGCCAACATTCCATATTCCATAAACCCTGGGGCCGTGAACCACTGATATTTTAGGGCATGTGGAAAATTCTCCCGTGAGCTAAATGCAGGTTAACTGCATTTCTGTTTTTTTAATTTGTACGGGCTTACATTGGAATATTTTGCAAAGCAATGCACAGCAGTACATGTACAAGTCTGTCTATGTAGCTTTATACGTACAGCTGTTTTGGGGTCAATGCTGCTTTGAGAAGACCAGCCTATCTGTGGGTCTAATGAGCCTGTGAAGTCCACACAGGGCTCCGACCGATGCAGGACCTGAGGGTTCACTTCCCCCAGGGCAGCCCGTGTCGGAGCTCTGGCCCCTGTCCCAACATATGTGTCAGCTCTTCCACACTTATTGGTGTTCTCCTTTCTGCATGTTTTGGATATTCATCAATGTTTATTCAATTTATGCTACATTTTTCATTCCCAAGGGCTCTATCGACAATGAGAAGAAGGTTTAAAGAAAACATACTTCTTCAGTATCTCACGAGCTTGTTGCTCATCAATGACCTGCTCGGACTGGGTTAGGCTGAGGGAGGCAGGAGAGCAGGTGGGGAGTGTGCTGTGCATACAGGGGCTTGTCACTCTTGCATATGAGGAAGAGTGTAGGGAAGGTCCACAGAGTGAAGGACCTAGGTTCATATCTCACTGTTGCACCATGAATGACCTCCATTCCCAAGTGGATGCCAGGGTCCAAAATAGTTGCATGTGCTCCAGCCATCACATTTGTGCTCCCACCAGCCAGGAGACAAAGGGGAGATCAGGAACACTTCCCTGTGAGAAGTTGCATGCACAACCTCATGCATTTCTTTAGCCAAAACATTGCCAGACAGACCATATCTAGCTGTAAAAGAGGTTGAGAAAATATTTATTGAATATGGGCAGCTTTGTGCCCAATTAAAAGGATACAGGTGTTGGGGGCAGTCAGCCGTCTCTTTCACAATCATAATATGTAACAATGCCACAAATCCAGTCAACTTTGAAGGCACTAAGTATGTGGTTCTTTTGTGAATATATTGTTTAAGATAGATTTTATTTCTTACAGCAGTTGTAGGTTCACAGAAAAACTGAGCAGAAGGTTAAACAGTTCCCTTACGCTCCTCTAGCCCTCTCCCTGACAAACCCAGCTTTCCTATTATTACCACCTTGCAATATGGTGCGTTTGTTGTTATTGATGAACTGATTGATCCATTATTATTAACCAAAGTCCATAGTTCACCTTAGGGTTCATTCTTTCTGCTGTGTGTTCTCCAGGTTTTGCCAAATGCATAATGACGTGGATCTGCCATTACCATACTGTACAGAAGAATTCCACTGCCCTAAAACCCCTGTGCAGCCATATTCATCCCTCCCTCCCTCCTGCCAAACCCCTGGCAACCACTGGTCTTTTACCCTCTCCATCATTTTGCCTTTTCCAGAAAGTCCTTTGAATGTGATAATACGGTCTGTAACCTTTTCTGATTGACTTCTTTCACTTAGTGATATGCATTTAAGGTTCCTCCCGGCCGTTTCATGACCTCACAGCTCCTTTCTTTTTAGTGCTGGGTAATATTCCATTGTCTGGAGGTATCCCAGTTTACCCATCCACTCACTTACTGAGGGGCATCCCGGTTGCTTCCGCATTTCCGCGATTGTGCATAAAGCTGCGATCGACACGCATGTGCAGGTTTTTGTGTGGACAGAAGTTTCCAACTCATTTGGGTAAACACCAAGGAGCGTAATTGCTGAACCATATGGTAAGTGTATGTTTAGTTTTATAAGAAATCACCAAACTGTCTTCCAAAGCAGCTCTACCATTTTGGGTTCCCTCCAGCAACGCATGGGAGTTGCTGGTGTCCTGAACCCTCGCCAGCATTTCGTGGAGTCAGTGTTCCGGGTTTTGGCCATTCTGATAGGTGTACAGGGTGTCTCATGTTTTAGTTTACAACTCCCTGGAGCTGTATGCTTACCTGTGTCTGTCTTCTTTTATGAAGTGTCCATTCAAGTATTTTGCCTGCTTTTTAAAAAATGTTACGTTAAGTTCCGGGATCCATGTGCTGAACGTGCAGGTTTGTTACACAGGTACACACATGTGCCATGGTGGTTTGCTGCACCTGTCAACCCATCACCTAGGTTTTAAGCCCTGTATGCATTAGGTATTTGTCCTAATGCTCTCTCTCCCCTTTCTCCATACCCGCTGACAGGCCCCGGTGTGTGATGTCCCCCTCCCTGTGTCTGTGTGTTCTCAATGTTCAGCTCCCACTTATGAATGAGAACATGTGGTGTTTGGTTTTCTGTTCCTGTGGTAGTTTGCTGAGAATGATGGTTTCCAGCTTCCTCCACTTTTTCACTGGGTTGCTTTCCGTAGTTGAGTTGTAAGGGTTCTTTGTATATTTGGGATACAAGTCCTTTATCAGACATGTGCTTTGCAAACATTTCTCCCAGTCAGTGGCCTGTCTTTTTGTTCTCTTAACAGTGTCTTTCACAGAGCATCAGTTTTTAATTTTAATGAAGCCCAACTTACCTCTTTTCCCCCCTTCATGAACCGTGCTTTCGGCATTGTGTCTAAAACCTCCTTGCTGAATCCAAGGTCACCTACGTTTTCTCCCATGTTATCTTCTAAAAGTTTTACCATTTTGCATGTTACATTTAGGTCTATGATCCATTTGGCGTTAATTTTTGTGAAAGGTGTAAGGTCAGTGTCTACATTTATATATTTTTTTGCATGTGGATGCCCTTGTGAGTATTTTTGCAATCATTAAATGTTAATTACAAGGACGACAGAGGCTGGAAAATATCAGGATGTAATGTTAAGCAGAAAGCAGTAGGCAGAGTGCCATCTCTGCCACAGTTTCAGGTGAAGGGGTTTCGTCTGGATCGGTAAAAGGAGCAATGGAGTGGAAGGAGAGAAGGGAGACGGCTCCATGGGGGTCAGGAGCATGAGGGTCTGCAGTTGCCTGCAGAGCCCAGGACCCACACTTGCACCATGGGAGGGGCTGAGGGAGCCGCACGCAGGCAGCAGCTGGACTGAGGAGATGCCGGCTAAGTAGCTGATGGATGAGGAAGGCCTGGGATCCCCCAGATGCCTCTACTCAGGGGAGGGTTTTAAGCCGTTCTTATGCTGCTGTAAAGAAATACCTGAGGCTGGGCCATTGATGAAGAAAAGAGCTTTAATTTGGCTCACAGTGCTGCAAGCTGTGGCATGGCACCGACATCTGCTCAGGTGCTGGTGAGGCCTCAGGGAGCCTCCAGTCACGACAGAAGGTGACGAGGGAGCAGGCGTCTTCTGCCACCAGAATGGGAGCAAGACAGAGTGGGAGGAGGTGCCATGCTCTTCAACCGCCAGATCTCTTGTGAACTCAGAGTGAGAGCTCACTCATCGCCAAGGGGATGGCCCAACCATGTAGAGGAATCCAGGCCGGTGATCCAGTCACCTCCCACCAGGCCCCGCCTCCAACACGGGAGTCACATTTCTTTTTTTTTTTTTTTTTTTATACTTTAAGTTCTAGGGTACATGTGCATAACATGCAGGTTTGTTACATATGTATACATGTGCCATGTTGGTGTGCTGCACCCATCAACTCGTCAGCACCCATCAACTCGTCATTTACATCAGGTATAACTCCCAGTACAATCCCTCTCCCCTCCCCCCTCCCCATGATAGGCCCCGGTGTGTGATGTTCCCCTTCCCGAGTCCAGGTGATCTCATTGTTCAGTTCCCACCTGTGAGTGAGAACATGCGGTGTTTGGTTTTCTGTCCTTGCGATAGTTTGCTGAGAATGATGGTTTCCAGATGCATCCATGTCCCTACAAAGGACACAGACTCATCCTTTTTTCTGGCTGCATAGTATTCCATGGTGTATATGTGCCACATTTTCTTAATCCAGTCTGTCACAGATGGAAATTTGGGTTGATTCCAAGTCTTTGCTATTGTGAATAGTGCCACAATAAACACACGTGTGCATGTGTCTTTATAGCAGCATGATTTATAATCCTTTGGGTATATACCCAGTAATGGAATGGCTGGGAGTCACATTTCAACCTGAGACTTAGAGGGACAAACATCTAACCCATGTCAGGGGAAGCTCCTCGTGTGGGCAGAGCCAGCAGAACCAAAGACACAGCTGAAAACGAAGGTACTTGCAGGAGGCTGGGCCGGGGGACACAGACTCTCTCCCTAACCAAGCTGTGGCCAGGCTGCGATGAGCCTGCTGTTTACCGGGGCTCACCCTGGGATCTTGCCTTTGTGCTTGGAGAGTTCAAAATCAGCAAAAACCCTAAGTCAGTTTAGCCAAAAGGCCCCAGTTTCAATGTCTGAGCACCCTCAATGCCTGACCGAATTCCTCATGCCCCACCTTCCCCTGGGTGATGTCGGTCACCCTGGCCTGCCTCTAGCCAGAATCCTGCTATGTCAGCTTAGCCAGAGTGACCCACCCTCTTAGCCATCTTCCATCCACCAATCCCACCTGGATCCCTGCCTCTGGATCCCCACATTTCCTTGTGTTTGAAACGGAGTCCAATCTTTCTCCCCTGTTGCAAAACCTCACTGGAGGGGTCCCCGTGAGTAGAGTCTGCTTTACAGTCTGGAACAAGCATCAGAAGAATTTTATTCTTAACGTGGGAAGTGGATCAGAGGGCAGAGCCCCCATGGCTTCTCTCCTCAGCCGGCAGCCCACAATCCCACTCTAAGTTCCAGAGGCACAGGCTCCCCGCTGCCAGGCCAGGCATGGGAGCAGCAGGGGCTCGAGAGCGGGCAGGGGACCCTAGGGCAGGAGGTGCACGGAGGGCATGGGTTGGCCACCCCGGGTCTGGCAGTGGCCACCTGCTCCCTGCACACGATGCTGGGAGCTGCCGCACAGCCTCACAGGGCAGCCTCATGCTCATGACGCTATAAACGATGCCATGAGGATCTGAACCGGGGCCAGAATGACATCTCTGGACCTCCAAGCACAGGTGTATCTCAAATTGTACGAAGCCAGGATGGCTGTGGCCCTGGAACCCTAAGGCCCAACACTATTTATCCAGCCCAAGTTGTGGTCCCAAACTCCTGCTTGAAAACCCTGGCCCTGCTGAATGTGGGTCAGACCATGTTGGGCAGGAGGACTTTGTTTCTGAGGACCCAGCTGTCCAGAGTGGCCGAGACCCAAAGCCAAAAGGATGCCTCTCCCACCTCACTCTTGGGCCCTGCCTCCTCCCCAACTCTGAAGGGTGTGGCCAGATGCCAGCCAGCTGAGGTCTCGCATTTCTGGACAGTCCTTTCATCCCCTTTTCCTTCCACCACGAAGCGGCCTTTGTCCCGGGATCCCAGGACAAAGCTTCACAGCAGCCTGGATGGTGTTCTGACTGCAATCCTCCCCCAAGGGAGCTCCTAGTCAAGGGGCCTCCTGCATGAAACCCCCAAAGCCAGCAAGAAATGGAAGCTTCCTGAACATTGCTAACCTCCTGAGGATCCAGCATCCATGAAACCCAAACGAACTTGTTAAAAATAAAAAGGTGGTGATGATCATTTGCCATGGGTTTAATCCAATTTGAGGATTTACTTAAAATAAAACATTGCGGAATGAAAACAGAAGTCAGTAGCACGCCTCCAGGGCTAGTAGGGGAGCACATTTGCCCAGCACCTGAGTCCTTGCCAGGTGCCAGACCCTGTTCCTGACAGCTGTGCCGGGCATGCACACACAGTCCAAGAAGGGCGGAGACCCGGGCTGCCCTTATCGCATATGAGATGCTGCGTGGGACTGGAAATGCCCCTGTGCTCCTGTGAGGAATGCTTGCCCTGAGTTACATGAAACTACTAAGAGGGTCTTGATCTGGGTGTCATTAGAGGAACCCGGCCCACCTTGTCTGGAACACAGAGGGAAGGCGTGGTTATGGGGAAAATCCAGAGGTGGCAACTGCATGCTCTCAGCAGAGAGCATGAGTCTCCATGCAAAGGGGCCAGGGAACTTGGCTCCTAGACACACACCAAGGACTTCAATGTGGACAGCGACAAGGTGCTGTCCCTGACCCTCCACCCGTCGCCCACTCAACCTGGCACCCCAGGGCTGCACTGGCCCTGAGTCGTCACCAAGGCCCAGCTCCTGCTTGGTCTAGGACTCCCTTGGAGATGAGGGCAGACAAGTGGATGGCTGCTCCAAGGCTCCAGGCCCTCGTGAAGCAGCCGTTCGTTTTGAATGGCTCCAGCAGCTGCAGTGTTCCTCCCTGTATTCCTCAGAACCTGTTGTCCTGAAGCTCCGTCTATTACCACTGTGTCTGTTCCCTTCAGTCAGTCACACAGAACAAATCTATTCCCTTGTCCTCGGAAAAGGGGTCAGCTCCTTGGATGTTTGAAAATAGCTGCCCTGTCCTCTCCGACCCCTCCCCCGCCACCGCCGCAACCTAAGGAGAGGAGCCGCCACTTACAAGGCACCTACTGTTTGTCGAAGGTTTTATTTAGGTCAGGACGCGGTTATTCCCATTTAGAGATGAAGAAACCGGGGTTCGGCGAGGTTAACTGCTGGCCCAGGGTCACAGAGAGAACAGGAGACGCTGGATGTAAACTCAGCCCCGTCTGGCTCTGAAGGCTGCCTTCTCCCCGGCCCTGCAGAGCGCCAGCCTTTCTTCTATAAGCTGAATGCCCCCAGCCCACACCCCAGAGAGAAAAGGCCTCCAATGCCTCCCCTGCCATTAGCCCTTCTCTGCAAAAGAGCACCCTGAATGCCCACTCCAGCCACAGAGGTGCCCCTCCCACCCTCCGGCAGGTGGGCTCCTCTCTCCTTCCTTTTCTGTATTGATTGGGTATGTACTCAGGTCGGGTAGCAGAGTGTCTGGCCAGCAGTGTCCTGAAGAGACATAGCTATCTGGGACCCCAGGGTAGGCCGTCGGGGTTGGGCAGTGACTCACGACTGCCATTAAGAAACCAAGCTCTTTTTGTCTCTGTCCTACTGTCTACAGCAGGTGTGCCTGTTGCCTTGAGTTTGCAAGATGGCTGATCCTCTTCCAGGCATGACATCCTTCAGGATGAAGGGGAATGACACAGGCTTCCTCTGAAGGCTGCTCTGTCTTCTGACTCCATGAGGGAAGCACTGCCCAGCACATCTCCTCCTGCATCTCAGCCAGAACTAGGCCATGTGCCCTCCAAAGACCAATCTCTCTCCAGGAGCAATGAAACGCATGTAGCTGTCTTTGATCCACATTCCTCCTCCCCTGGTGGGGGTGGGCCATGTCCCACCTGGATCCCACATCTCTAACTGCAACTGAAAGATGAGAACTCCATCAGCTGGGGACAAGGGTAGGGTGCTGTGTGCAATAGGCTGACTACTGAGGAGGTCATGGAGGGTGGCAACTTCACCCTCCAAAGTTTAATCACCCTGAAGTGCAAATACCTGAAAATATTTTTTGGAAGCATTTTATTCTAAGAGGGATCAGAAATTTTAGCAAGAAAGATTAATGATACAATATTGGAATTCCAGGCACTATCTGCCAGTAGGTCATAGTGATAGATAACGAGGCAGGTGGGGAGAGGTTAACAAAAGGGAGTCCAACAAATATGGAGGGATGCACGGATGAATGGAGGGAAGGGAGAAGGGAGGAGGCATGGTGATGGGTGGATGAGTGTGTAGAGGGGAGGATGGTGGATGGATGCATGGATGGATGGATGATGGACGGATAGATGGCTAGATGGATGAATGGAAGAATGGATGGATGAATGGAAGGATGGATGGATGATGAATGAATGGATAGATGGATAATGAATGATGGATGGATAGATGATGGATGGATGGATGGATGATGAATAAACGAATAGATAGATGATAGATGATGGATAGATGATGGATGGATGAATGGGTGAAAGGATGATAGATGGATGAATGATAATGGATGGAGGAATGATGGATATATGATGATGGATGGATGGATGGATTATGAATGAATGGATAGATGGATAATGAATGACGGATGGATAGATAAGATGAATAGATGGATGATGAATGGATAGATAGATGACAGGTGATGGATAGATGATGGATGGATGAATGGGTGAGTGGATGATAGGTGGATGAATGATAATGGATGGAGGAAAGATGTATGTATGATGATGGATGGGTAGATGGATGATGAATAAATGGATAGATGGATAATGAATGTGGATGGATAGATGATGGATGGATGGATGGATGGATGAATGGACAAATGGATGGATGACAAATGAATAGATAGATGGATGATGGACAATGGATGGATGAATGAGTGAATGGGTGGTAGATCGACGAATGATAATGAATGGAGGAGTGATGGATGTATCATGATGGATGGATGGATGGTGAATGAATAGATAGATGGATAATGAAGGATGGATGGATGGATGGACGGATGATGATAAATGAATAAGTGGATGATGGATGGATGAATGAGTGAATGCATGATAGATGGACGAATGGTAACGGATGGAGGAATAATGGATGATTGATGATGGATGGATGGATGGATGATGAATGAATGGATAGATGGATGATGGATGGATGAATGGGTGAGTGGATGATAGATGGATGAATAATAACAGATAGAGGAGTGACGGGTGTATGATGGTGGAGGTATGTATGAACAGGGATGGATGAATGTATGCAGGAAGGCAAGCTGTTTCAGCAGACTGATTTGGAGGATGCTTTCTGGTTTTTGAAATTCTACAAAATTGGCTTTGATAACCACCCAACCAGAGTGCCTGCTGTCTTTTAAACTCTCTTGGGCCTATCTGAACTGTAAGCGAGGCACAGCTCCAAGAGGGGAACAAAAGCTGGCAAGCACTGGTCTCCACTGTCATGCGGAACCAGGTGGGTGGACAGCAGTGCTCTCTGGAGTGGCCTTTTCTTCCCGCTGCACTTGCCTTTGACTGGACGGATGAGGTGTTTTCACTTCTAACAGGGTTTAGTCAACACCCTCATGCCATCCTTCTTGGCAAGCGCCTGACAACATGACTCAAAGAGAACCCCTGGAGAAGCAGGTCACGTCTGAAGGATGGCACCCTGTGTATTCTGGGAAGAAGCCACACCTGCCTGGGAGTGGGGGTCCCCAGACGGAAGAAAACCTCTTTGGGCACCCTGTGCTCCCCAAGGCAGGAGTGTCTCCACCCTAGCTTAGTGTCCTTTGCTTGCATCAAAGAATCTGGCATGGATGTGGGGGGGATCTCTGCTCACCACAGCTGCAGGCATTTGGAAAAGTCAAGGAACAGAATGATGAGGAATGGTGAGCACAGGTGGGCTTCAAGGCCAGCACAAAGAAGTTCCAAGTTTCTTGCAGCTCTCATGCAGAGGGAACAGGCCCGTTTCCTTAAAATGGGGCCAATGTGTCCATCACAAACCCCACAAAGCCAGGAGCTGTGTGAGGAGGGTGGCAGCTGGGCTGAGCCAGGCCCACCCGCCCCAGGTCGGGGGATTCAATGAGGTCAACACAGGGGGCTCCCAGCCCTCTGTGCGCTCACAGGGAAATGAGAGCCCAGAACTCTGCTCGTTATGAACAGGTCTATTTATGGGCCATTTGTGCTGCTGTGGCTTTCCTCTGTAATTCTCCCTCAGATCTGAGCAACGTTCCTTTGGAAAATTCCAGTGCAGCTCAGCTGTACTGAGAACAGGGGAAGGATCAGAGGTGCACGTTGAAATGGTGCCTGGTACTCAGAGCACTGTGTTCTGGGGAGAGGAGGTGGGAAACGGGGCTTCCCTTGAACGAAGTGAAACCTGATCTCCCCAGGGAAGGCAAGAGTGGGCTCTTCATTAGCCCCTTTTTCTGGGGCTCTTTGAGCTTCAACTTCATAGAGCTCTGTGGACAGTTTGCAAATGTGGCTTTGTGTTTAGCACCGGAGGCTGCATCCTAGAGGCTGATAAGAGCCACCCTAGGCCACCTCTGGTCAGAGTGCAGTCAGGTCCCCTCCTTGTGTCACCTGAACAGGCTCCCTAGCCTCTGTGAGCCGCTGTCCCTGTTTGTGAAATGAACACGCAGAGGCTGACTCTGCAGAGAGCTGGAGGGGACCAGATACCACAGGGAAGGCCAGCGCCATGTGGGCATCCACGGATGGGTGACCGGGATGTCGTCCTAATGCAAAGTAAGGAACCAGAGGCTTTGAGATGTGGCACACTTTGCCCTGACTCATGTACGCACACTTGCATGCACACACACCACACACACACGTGCAACTGCTCACACACAGAGCTGGTTAGTGACAGAGCTGGAACTCACAGTCTTCTCCACCCTACCATCCCATCCCAGATTGAAGCTGTCATGAACACTCAGGATGGAAAAATCCCAGAATATCAACAAAATAAGAAGAGTATAGCCTCCAACTCCAGTTCCAAGGGCAGAGCAGAAGGGAAGGCTCTCGAATCCCTGTAGGTCCAAGAAGGGGATTTGCCTCCCCAGTGCAGGGTCAGTGAGATGAGCAGGGCCACACATGTCCCAGCCGAGGGAAGTATGAGAGAGTGCTGAGTGAAAACGGACTATTCCATCCCAGCACTGGATGTGAGAAAATTCAACATTTCTGATAAAAGACAGACCAAAACATCTCAGCTCAGGATGAAGTGAGAGAAGCTACTTGTTGATGCCTTGTGTAATAATGAACCTGGCCAGTCTCTGTCCACCACACCTCTTGCCCATTCCTGCCAGGTAACCTCTACATTCTTAACATTTCTTAATGGATAGAAGTGTCTCTGTTACTCATAGTGGGTCCTTGGACAACAGCTGAGTCCATGCCAATGAAGTGACTTACGGGGACCCTAGAAAACCTGTGCCCAGGAGATGACCCCTGATGGGGCTGGTCCTACCAGGAAGAGCACTCATGCAGTAGCACAGGTGTGGGTCGGGGGGGGCGGGGATTGCTTTGAGCCATGGGATATCAGCTGGTCTCTCACCTCCAGGAAGGGGATGGGGCTGGAGGTTGAGTTCCACTTCCGGGCTGCTGATTCAGTCAGTCATGCCTGTGCAATGGAACCCCAAAGAAAACTCTGGACACCGAAGCTCTGGAGATCATCTCTGGTGGGCAGTTCCCTGTGGGTGGTCGCACACCCATGTGCCGGGAGGGAAACCAGTCCCTGGGGCTGATGGAAGCCTCTCAGGCCTTGTTGTAGGTAGCTCTCTCTGTAGCTGGCTGTTATTTGTGTCCTTTTGCCATAATAAAAGTCATTGTAAATACAGCACTTTCCTGAGTTTTGTGAATTGTTTTAGTGGTTTATTGAAACTGAAGAAGTTCCTGGGGACCCTTGACTTTGTAGCCGGCTGGTCAGAAGTGACAGTGGCCTGGGGACCCTGAATTTGCAGCTGGGGTCTCCTTGAGGAGGACAGTCCCCTCACCCCGTGGAGTATGGCTGACTCAAGGTAGTTTGTGTTCAAAGTCATTGCACAAATAAACAACACAAAACAATGTTGGAATGTTAAGATTAAAGTATCACCCAAGAGCTATTGGACAAAAGCAAACTAAAAACAGACTTGACAATTTTAATTTCTAACACTGTGTATTTCAATATAAATGGAATTAAATGGAATAAAATGCCAATGTATGTTGTTAATATCTTAATTCTACAATGAAGATAAAGTATAATCCTGCATGGGCTGACCAAGGTAACCATGAAAATACAAGTCCACAGCACCTGGAAATATCTGAAGAAAATGAAAGAAAGAAAATGGATGCTTAATAAATGATTTTTGGCTTTCCTGGATACCTCACAATCTTATGGGTATAGAAATAAGAGCAGTGACAAAACTTAAAATAATTGAAAAGATTCATTACTAAATAAAATAATACCAGAAAGAAACTCTTTATCATTTCCAATAATTCAAAGAAATCTGTCTTCATCTATGCTACACAAATCTCAACAAATTTTCAAAAGCAAATTTGCACAGGACATATTCTCTCACTGAAACCTGGATTTATAATAGGAGCAAATGGATATACACACATATACACACAGTCTGTGTATCAAGGGGTGGGGTATAGGGGCTGCACTGAACCTACAGGGACCAATTCTTTGTCTCTCCATGAGAAAAAACAAAAGAAGAAAGAAAGAGAAGGAGGGAGGAAAAGATGAAAGAAGGAAGGAAGGAAGGAAGGAAGGAAGGAAGGAAG
>NW_012115244.1:2542654-2560490 GCF_000951035.1 Colobus angolensis palliatus | reverse complement strand
TTAGCACAAACATGAATCAAGGGTTACTCAGGGGCTAGTGACTGCCCTGCCCACTCCCATCTGGACCTCACTGCTGGCCGCTCCTCCTCCGGGTCCCTGCCCCATCCACCCCAGAGCACTTGCTGCTGCCTGTATGCCTGTGTGCTCCCTTCACCTCTGGGCATGGTCAGCACCTTCTGCGAGACACGCCCTGCCCATGTGTCTCTGCAGAGTCCTATGTCACTCAGAAGGCACATGAGACTCCGCCTCCCTGGGGGCCCTTCCTCCAGCCCCCAGTGCTGAGCAGCAACCCCTGGTCGCCCAGTGCTGTCCTGGCACCCGGACTGATGCCTTTTCTGCGTCTCCCTGGGCTGCACTAGCATGCCTTGCATGCACCCCTGTCCTGCCTACAGACAGAAGATCCCCGGGCAGGAGCCAGCCTTCATCACACCATCAACCCACCAGGAACAAGGCCCCTGTGCGTGGGGAGCTTGCAGACAGTATTTTAAATACTTTCATATTCACACACATAAACCCATTAATTAGAAACATAAAACATAAAGGAATCAAAACGTCAATCAAGGACCTGTTTCTTAGAACATTAAAAAGTACGCCAGGCGCGGTGACTCATGCCTGTCATCCCAACACTTTGGGAGGCCGAGGCAGGTGGATCACCTGAGGTCAGGTGTTCGAGGCCAGCCTGGCCAACGTGGTAAAACCCCGTCTTTACCAAAAGTACAAAAATTATTTAGGCATGGTGGCACACACCTATAATCCCAGATACTCAGGAGGCTGAGGCAGGAGGATTGCTTGAACCCAGGAGTTGGAGGTTATAGTGACCCAAGATCACATCACTATACTCCAGCCTGGGAGACAAGAGTGAGGCCCTGTCTCAAAAAAAAAAAAAAAAAAGCAAAAAAACAGTAAATACACAAAGCAAACAAAACCCAAACCCCTGTCCTGCCTAAGATAAAAAGAAAATAAGCACAAGTAAAACAAGAGTCAAGCCTAAGAAGGCAGGGATGACAACTGACACAAACATCTTGAAATATGAAAGAGAGATTGTGGACAGCGCAATGCCAATCAACCTGAAAATGTCTGTGAACCTGAGATTCACCTGTGGCCGCAGGGTTGCCAACACGGACTCTAGAAGAAGAAAACCGGCAGAGTCCGGCAATCATTGAAGATGTTGAGTCACTGAAGGAAATGCTTCCAAAAAGCCCTTCCATCATTTGGCTTTAGGATTCTTGCAAACATAAAAGGGGTGGCACAGTCCGAGAATTCCCGTGGGCTACAAACTTCTCTAGAATGAAGCAGGGCAAGGGTCAGCTAGTCATTATATTTTTTAATCCCTGCACAACCTTGGCCAAGGAACCCAGCAGGTAGAGTAAGAAGAAGGCCGGGCCCAGTGGCTCACGCCTGTAATCCCAGCACTTTGGGAGGCTGAGGCGGGCGGATCACGGGGTCAGGAGATCGAGACCATCCTGACATGGTGAAACCCCGCCTCTACTAAAAAAAATACAAAAAATTAACCAGGCATGGTGGCGGGCGCCTGTAGTCCCAGCTACTCGGGAGGCTGAGGCAGGAGAATGACGTGAACCCGGGAGGCAGAGCTTGCCGTGAGCTGAGATTGCACCACTGCCCTCCAGCCTGGGTTACAGAGCGAGACTCTGTCTCAAAAAAAAAAGAAGAAGAAAGAAGGGGACCCACCCCTCTTCACAAAATCAACTCCACCACAAGGCACAGAGGTGACCACAACGTGGGTTTCGAACTTGAAAAGGACTGTCCTCAACAATTGAGCTATAAAACCAGCACACAGCTAAATCACGGCTTAATTTCAGAGTAGAGGTAATGAAGGATAGGACCACATCAGGGCCGGGTGGGAGGGATGGGTGTTGTCCGCAGAGGAGGGGACAGTGTGGGCAAGGAAGTCTCAGGCTCCAAGGACCTTGGGCAAGGCCAGCCCCCGTGGGCATGCGTCTGCTGGACAGCGTCCAGGAGGCAGCAGGGTAGGCACGGTGTTAGTGGGGATTGAAAACCTGGCCAGGGTGCCTGGGAGTGAGACCGCAGCCCCTCTGCTCCCCAGCTGGGGACCTTGGGTGCATTGTTTGGCCTCTCTTGGCCTCGTTTTTCATCTGTGAAATGGAAGTAGAAATACTCTCTATCCCTGAGCATTACTGTGAGGATTAGCTGAGTTATGACGTGTGAAAGGTTTAGAACAGGCTCAGCGCACTGGAAGTGCTGTGGTGCATCAGCCATTATTATTTGGGGGACGGGCATGTCATACGCCTCTCCTAAGATCATCACCGCACCTGTCAAGCCCACAGCTCTAATCCCCGGACTCCTAAGCAACCTTCCAATGATGATCCACTCCCACATACGTTGGGAATGAGAGAAGGTTCCTGCAGACTCAGTCTCCAAGGCCTAGAAAGTTCTCTGCCCATATCTTCTCATGCCTGGATCTGTTACTCACTGCGGGTGCGATTCAGCGGTGCCCCGGAGCATGGCCTTGGGGGTCCCGCAGTCTGGCAGATGCCACACCCATGCTCCTCCACCTGGTTTCTCACATGCAGGACCTAGGCAGCTCTTTATCTGCAGTGGGAGTGTCACCTTTCTGCCCCCTGGTACGAGCCCGAGCATGGGCCTTCTCTCTCTGAAACACTCTTTGTCCACCATCACCGAGGAAGACCTCTGTGCATTTTTGTTGGATTAATTGAATACATGAGAGAAAATCAGCTTCCTTGCCATTGCAATGCAATTCCTACAACTTGTATGGAAAGCTGGGCACCCATCCCGGGCCATCCTGGTTTCCAGGAAAATGATGACCCTTATTTTGAATGCAGGGGATGTGGTTTTTATTTATGCCCCACTCCCTGTGTCTGTCTATGACCTCGCAGGCAGGATAGGGCACAGTTGGCTTTGAAGCCTAAGCCTCTGAGGACCAAAGCCAGTGCCATGGTTTTCAGGGCATCTTCTGGGCTCCAGGAGCTCCCTGGCCTGGAGTTAGCAGCAGCCAGGCTCTGACAGTCCCTGTAAAGCCTTGGCCAGCCCTGCAGACTCACTGCAGGGGCCGGCAGCTGCCCTTTCTCAGCCTGCAATGGCTCCCTGTGTGCAGCTCCAGGGCCAAGCTGGCCACTGCACCGTCCAGGTTGAGGTGGGGTGAGGGAGACTCAGGACCTGTCAAGTTAGCTCTTGCTCTCCCCATTTTAGATCCGGCTTTCCTTTCTCCCAGGACCCACTGACCCCAGCACCTGTGGGCCCAGCAGCAGCCTTCTGTGGGTGTCTGAATCCAACCCAGCTCTAGGACAGGGCACTGGGGAGCTCAGGAAGAACAGACAGGGACTTCTCAGGGTCCTGAAAGCTGGAAGCTGAAGATCCAGGTCTCAGCAGATTCAACACCCAGGGCAGGAAAGGGCTTCCTGGTTCACAGCTGGTACCTTCTCACTGTTTTCACTTGGAGGAAGGAGGAAGGTCTCTCTGAGGTCTCTGTTTTTTTGTTTTTTGGTTTTTTTTTTTTTTAGTTGGAGGCTCGATCTGTCACCCAGGCTGGAGTGCAGTGGGGGCACGATATCAGCTCACTGCAACCTCTGCCTCCTGGGTTCAAGCGATTCTCCTGCTTCAGCGCCCCGAGTAGCTGGGACCACAGGCATGTGCCACCACACCCAGGTAATTTTTGTATTTTTAGTGGAGATGGGGTTTCGCCAGGTTGGCCAGGCTGGTCTCAAACTCCTGACCTCAAGTGATCCGCTCTCCTCGGCCTCCCAAAGTGCTGGGGTTACAAGTGTGAGCCACCATGCCCAGCCTCTGGGGTCTATTTTATTAGGGCACTAACCCCATTCATGAAGGCCCTGTTCTCAAAACCTCATCATCCCCCAAAGGCCCCACCTCCAAATACCATCCCGCCCACCGGGGCTTGAGGTTTCCATCTCTCCAGCTCCCCTGTCTTCCACCTAAAATCCCTAATTCTATTAAACACCTGGGACTTTTGTGGGGCCCAAATCCAGCATCGCCCTCCCCTGTCCTAAGAGCCTACAGGTCCCCCTTGGTGAGCTTCAAAGCCACCATGTGCCTCCAAGGGGCCAGCCCCAGACCCAGATCCCATGAGGGGCTCCGATCAATTCGGCCAAAGGCGCTAATCCCATCACAGGGGCCACAGGGTGTCATTCTATCCTCAGGAGCACGGGTGCCCAGGCCCGGGGTGGGAGTGGGAGAGCACCTGCCCCTGGAAGATGCCGTGCAGAGGTCCCTTGGGCCAGGCTCTGGCTGTAGGGGAGCCAGGCGGGGGTCAGCGCTAATCCTCAGAGGAAGGCAGGGCCCAGCTGGAGAGCTGAGAGCACCAGGAAGGACACGGCCGCCTCCAGCCTTTTCAGCAGCACGGGCCCTGCCGCCTCTCTCGGTCAGCTCTGTCTGGGGTGTTTTGTGCCCCTCACCATGGCCAGCATTCTAATAAAGTTAGATCCAGGCCAGAAAAACCAAAATATTCAAAAAAGCAATGAGAAACATACACTAATAAGAAACATACGGTTCTTAAATGAAAGAATGAATAACTCTTCATTAAAACGAATGAAAGATAATTTGAATAAATAGAGCACAGTACTTTGTTGCTGAATAAATGAAAATATTGAATATGATTTTTGCTAAATTAATTTGCTATTTAATGTAATTCCAATCAAGATTTCCATGAAGATTGTTCTTAAAATGTGGTAAAAGTCATCCCTAAGTTTATCTGGGGGGAGGAAAGCATATAATAATATTTTAATATGTAAGTAAGTTAAGGATAATAAGGGGAATCTGTCCTACCAGCTACCAAACCGTATCCCAAAACTACAGAAATAAAGCTACTGATGCCAGGATAGGAAAACATTCCTGGAACAGGACCAATATCCCTAAGAGGTCCTTCGCTCAGCAAGGGATTGAGATTGTAAAACGATCAGGCACAGTGGCTCACACCTGTAATTCGAGGACTTTGAGTGGCCAAGGAGGGCAGATAACATAGGTCAGGAGTTTGAGACTAGCCTGGCCAATGTGGTGAAACCCCATCTCTACTAAAAATACAAAAATTACCCAGGCATGGTGGTGGGCACCCGTAATCCCAGCTACTCAGGAGGCTGAGGCAGGAGAATCACTTGAACCAGGGAGGCAAAGTTTGCAGTGAGCCAAGATCAAGCCACTGCACTCCAGCCTGGGTGACAACAGCAAAACTCCATCTCAAAAAAAAAAAGAAAAAAGAAAGAAAGAAAAGAAAAAGGGATGAAAGACAACAAGGGAAGGGTGGATTATTCCACAAAAGGGATTGGGAACATCAGACTTCACAGTAAGATTCAGTTAGATTCTGACTCACACCATATGCAAAGATACCTTCCAAATCCATTAAAGAGTTAAAGGCCTGGGCGGGCACTGTGGCTCACGCCTGTAATCCCAGCACTTTGGGAGCCCTAGGTGGGTGGATAATGAGGTCAGAAGATCGAGACCATCCTGACTAACAAGGTGAAACCCATCTCTACTAAAAACACAAAAATTAGCCGGGCGTGGTGGTGGGCGCCTGTAGTCCCAGCTACTCGGGAGGCTGAGGCAGGAGAATGATGTGAACCCGGGAGGCGGAGCTTGCAGTGAGCAGAGATCGCACCACTGCACTCCAGCCTGGGCGACAGAGCGAGACTCCATCTAAAAAAAAAAAAAAGAGTTAAAAGCCTAACACTCATCAACAATGCACCACACACAGGTGACGGTTTAGCCAGGCCTCAGACGAGGAAGTCAGCAATGGCAGGAGTCAGGCGGGGGCACCTTCCTCCCGCACAGGACTAGAGTCAGGACAGAGGTTCCCTGAGCACTGAGACATGTCCATCCTGGCATGTGGCGTCAGTTAGGGTTTTTCTCTTTAAGTTTTTTTTTTTTTTTTAAACGAAACGCCATTTCCTCCGCCATTTCCTATGCACCCTGCGTACACCCTCAGTCAGCCGGACTTGCCCCACCCCAGATGTGTTGGGAGCTTCTCAGACAGCACTTCCTGCAGCTGCCCTTGGCTCCAGGTGGGACGTCTTGTAGGATCTACAGAATCTGGGAACATGGGCTTGGGATAGAACTGGGTAAACTGGTGGAGGTCTCTTCCTCTATCGTCCCTTCTCCTGGAGTCATATGATGTTAGATTTTGGAAAGGGGTAGATTTGAGTTTCACTTTAGACTTTCAACATTACAAAAGGAGAAAAAAATGCTCCCAACCCCCCCCCCAAAAAAAGGAGAGAGAGAAAGAAAGAAAATGTCAAATTTGCACACGTGCCGCATTCTAATTATCCAAGCACTTGCTCTAATTAGTATTCCAAGCTAGGCAAGACCAGAAAGTCAAAATCTCCATTTAAATGGAGATCTCCCCAGTCCCCGGCTGGGGCTTCCGTCTGCACCAGGGGGTTCCTGGTGCCTCCAGGGACTTAGAATTCAAGGCCCCAGGTGACCCTTGCTGGGCCCTTCCCCCTCTGCCTCTTGGGAAGGCAGAGGGTGGAAGCCTCAGGGTGGGCTTGCTTTCTTCTGCTAGCTTAGATGCTCCGGTGAGAGGGGCACCAGGTTGTTCTGGCCACGTGGCTGAGATCATGCCTGCGCGTTGGTAACTGTGGAATTGATTTTGAACGCAGAGAATCTGGCATTCATTGAGGATTAGTTGATTGATTGCCATTCGTGCGCAGAAAAGGTCCTCTCTTTCTAGGGACTCCCAGGGCCCTGTGTGTTTACTCTCTCTCTCTATAGGAACCCTGACTCCGGGGAGTCCCTGAGACACACCCATCCTCCCCAGAGCTGTTGCCCTGGAGCCTCTGCAGACTTTGCTGATCCTTTACATTGTATTTAAGGCCATGGTGGGTGGTGCTGGGGTTTGGTCTACAGCAGCTCACAGACTGCCCAGGCATAGAGGCCGATGCAGAAGTGTGGTCAGAAGCAGCCCAAAGGAATTGGCTTGGTAAATTCCTTTACCAAGGAATACCAAGGAATTTACTGGCTTCGTAAACATTTGCGCCCAAAGGAATAACTGGTTTGGTAAACATTTGAGCCCAAAGGAATAACTGGTTTGGTAAACATTTGAGCCACCCTATCTGGCCCCGGGAGACTCGAGCTCCGGCCCCACCCATGGAACCACCACCTCTGCACAGCGTGGAATCCCTCCAGGAGCCACTGAAGACCTCCTCCTGGAACAGCCTCCACAGCCAGATGACGTTCCCTCCTTGCAGGGAATGTGGCAGGGAGGTGCCTGGGGGTACCCACTGAGCGAAGGTCACCTGTTTCTGTTGTTGTCATCTTTCTCCCCCTCCGTGAGTGACAGATGAATGACAAGAGTGGCAATGACCATAGCTGTCCCCACTGCAGGCTTCCCGTGCAGAGGCCCTGCCTGTGTCATCTCCAGTCTTTCCAGCTTCTCAGCACGTGGGCTTCAGGACCCCCATTTTCCAAACAGAAAAGCAAAACAGCCCTGTCCTTCAGAGCAGCTGAATGAGGAACTTGTCCAAGGTCACGCAGTCCAGCCCAGAAGGTGTCAGAGATCAGACCGCAAATCCCTGGAATTTCTGCTACCTCCCAGAACTTTCAAAGCCAGTCTTAGATATTTTCTGGAACAGGGAAAACGGTAATAAATCTTTGCAGTGTAGCCTTTCGCATGCATGTGGGTCTTGCCCGGGCTGAGCTGCGGTTTGCTGAGTGATGGCCCCACGTGGGGGACTGTACCCTGTGCTGAGCGTCTGCCCATCACTTCATCCTCAGGCAGGGATGAGAAAGAAAACTCCTGCCTTAGGGATGCGGCAACTGACTTGCAGCAAGATTCAGTGTCTTCTCCAGATGTCACACCCAGTCCTTCCTGAGCCAGCCTCCAGTCTGCCCAAGGTCTTGGCCTCTACCTGGGCTCCCAGGAGCTGTGTGTCCACACTAGAACCATGCAAGCTACACGGGGTGTCGGGTCTTAGATCCTGAGCAAAAGCCTGGGGTTCCATCTCCTCCACGGAACGTCTCCCCTTTTAGCTACACTGAGCAGTATCAGATATAGGAAGATACTAGATGTCGGGTGTACTTTTCTCTTCTTTTGTTAATTGGCAAGGCTCACACATCTTTCTACTATCCAACTTACCTTTCCTATATCACTCCCCAAACTCAATCTCATTTTACCTGCGCCGGCCCTTCTCCTTTTGCCCAGGCCCCACCTCACATGTCGTCACCTCTCACTCACTCATTTATCTGCTCATTCATTCCTTCAGCCAGCATGTGTGGGCCACCGCCGAGCACCAGGCTGTTAGCTCCTGATGAAGGATGCTGAGATCAGACTGAACATCAAACTGCAGGGCAGCAGCGGCCCAGGCTCGAAGGCGTCCCTGCCTGGGCATGCACAATGCACTTGGGATCTAAACTCAGCTTTCTTTGGAAAAGCTGGGAGCAAAGACAGCAAGTTCACAATATTCTGACTGGCTGCCGCCTCTTTTTCCATCAGCCACTGTTATTTCCCCTGCAGGACCCTGGGCCTCCAGCCCACCTGGCCACACAAGGACCCCCGCTCCTCTTTCCGGAGAGACTGAGAGTGGGCCCAGATCAAGGCTTTTGTATGCATTATTGGAGGAGCCTTAGGCATCATCCTAAATGCTTCCTGGCCGCTACGCCCACATCCATGAACAAATCACTGCTAATCATTTGTTTCCACAAGATAAGAGAGTCAATCTTTAAGTTTTTTTCCAAAGCTGGAAGCAGGGCTATTTGTGATATAAATAGGAAGTTCTGTGCCTGCAGCAGGACCGAGTTTGAACTGCTCTGATAGGAAACAAACATTCATTTGGTTAAATATGTTTTCCAGGCCCCTGGCGCCTCCACCTGAAGAAATGGCTTAAGAGACAAGACGCTCCTTAGCTCATCTAGAAATTCTCCAAACTATGGCCATTTACTAACAAATGTAGGATTTGGGGTTCTACAGGGCCTACAAGGGAGGGTCTCACCTAAGATGCCAGCCTTATATTTCACTGATGTAACCCTTGGCTCATTATATTTGGAGGGCTTTCGATGCATGAGAGGCCCCCCACCTGGCCCCTCTGCTTTGCACCCATCCAGGCTGCTGTTGACCATCCTGAAGTCCCAGAACAGTGGGATCAGCCTCCCGGGTCCCAGGAGCTAAGTGGTGTTGAAGAGCCGCTCTCTAAAGCACACACTGGAAAGAGGAGCTGGTAGATGACTTGGGGTCCCTTGTGAGGGCCTCCGCATTCCAGCATTTAGCACAAAGACAGTGGCAACAGCACAGCACGCTGCATTGAGGATGTCGTGGGGCAGCTTGGCTCTCTTGCCACTTACCTGGAAAGGCCTCCTGCCCGCTGTGGCTTTGGCCCTCTATGTACCTCTTAGATTCTACAGGAAGACCTCCACTGGCCTTCCAGCCCTGGGGGGCTCTGACTGCATGGAAGACCAAATGGAGACAAATCTGGGAGGAAGGAAAATAAGGCTGGAATCCCACAGACTCAGAGAAGAAGGGGCCCAAGGCCCCGGGAAGTACCACGGATCCAGGACGCTCTGTAAACCCGGTGTTCACCGCTCCTGGCCTGCGTGTCCCAAGGGCTCTGTGGTGTGATGGGAGAGGCACAGCCCAGCCTTGGAGATGGAAACATTTCTCCAGCTGACGAGGAGTCGGAGAACCGGGCCGCATCTGTAATTGTAAGGAAAGGGCCCTCGCCACGAACGGCTGCCCCCAGGAAGAACACAAGTGTCAGATTCTGGGTATGCATATTGTTTTTTATTTCTACACACTAATTTCAATTGTTTTGAAATAATACACTTCAGTGCCAAATGCTTTAAAAGTACTTATCAGAACTGATGTAACTGTGAATTTGGCATTGTGTGCGTCCGTCCCACTGAACAAAAGCATCTCTCTATTTAAACATGGTTGGCATCCAGAAAGGAAGGTGTAAGCCCTCGCTCCTCAAAGGCAGTGCTCCCTACTGAGGTGCTCTTGAGGGGCTTCCAAGGAGAGAGGAAGGGGCTTCCAGGCCTGGATGTCCCAAGCAGTGGAAGACAGCAAAAAGGAGGGCGGACTTTGGGAACAGAAAACGGGGTTCTTCTGATGCAGTCCTGTCTGCTCAAGGGCAGCTCAGCTTCTGGAAGAATCCAATGCCAAGGCTGTAGGGGGAGTTTTGGGTTCAGAGAGGGGCCAAGCAGCCTTTGAGGGGCCACAGACTCAGGACACCACAAGCCACATTGCAGTATGTTTTATTTATGTATTTATTTATTTACTTATTTATTTATGAGCTGAGGGATGTTGTCTTGGGTGTAACTCCTGAGGCCAGGACAGCAGGGGCCTGCACCTGCTCACCAAATGCTCTCTCTCAGACAGCTCCTTCTGGGAACCCAGCCGCGGGACTGGGAAGAGCTCAGGCCACAGGAAGGGGACCCGGAAGTGCTCTGGTCTGTAGTCACAGCTGGCTCTGGACTTCTTGGCCCCCAGCATCCCCTCCACGTGTCACATCCTCCCGGCAGAGGTCCCAACATCAGGAAGCGGAGGCCATGATGACCTGCAGACCTGCAGAATCCAGATGCTAATAACAGACAACAGTGCCTGTTTCACCCCAGCATATTCGCATTGGCTTGTCACATCAAGGTAGGTAACAGGCACGCCACCCGCACATCTTCCAGGTCTCCTCTCCTGCCTCCCTTCTTCTCTGCCTTGCTCCTGGGGCTCTGGCGGCAGTCAGGAGCAGGTCAGTTACCTGACGCCGAGGAGGCTGCCTCCACGCTCCCCAGCATCCAGCGTTCCTGCTGGGCCTCCCGGGTGGGCATTTGTGATCCCCCACCTGATCTCCTTCTTCCAGCCTTCCTCCTTCCACTCCCCTTCCCCACTTCAATGATCAAAGTGATATCACTGCTATCATCGTCACTTTTCTAACACTTCACAATGTAAGGAGTACCTTCAAATGTAATAATTCATGAAATAAAGCAAACTTTAGGATAGAGATTCTTGTTCAATTTTTATAGAAACACCATGGCTCAAAAAGGCAACATGACTTGAGGAAAGTCACTTAGTATTCAAAAGACATATCACAAATCTGGCCCCTGGCTCTGGGCTATTTTCTCCACACCACTGCCCAGTGCTCACTGCATTCATTCCAGATGCTTTACCATGGCACTCAGGCACCCACGGAGTCTGGCCCAAATGTGCATCTCCGTTTCTCTTATAGATCAGGTTCCTTCTGGGAATCAGCAAGGCCACAAACAGAAAGAGAACATGAGAACCAGGGCTGTGTTTTGCCTATGGGAAAAGCATACCATGTATTCATCTTGTTTCCTCTTTTGCTTTGGTGACCAGGGAGCTCAGCACAGCCCCAAATACAGTTCCATTTTAATAACCATGCAGGACTCCAGGCTCTGCTGCCTGAACTTCACTTTCTCTGTACTTCGATTGTTTATTCTCTCGGTATTATATTTCCCTATCCCAGCATCGTATTTATGTGGCACATACCTTATGGATTTTTGCTTATTCTATCTACTGATAAATTCCCAGAGCCTAGGACTATGCCAGATGCAGAGTAGGTAGCTAGTGAATGAATGCATGAATGAACACGGGAATTGTTCTTCTTGGTATCGTAAGCACCTATAAAAGCCACATCAAAATAGCTAATTTATTAAATGCA
Source organism: Colobus angolensis palliatus (assembly GCF_000951035.1). Lineage (NCBI taxonomy): Eukaryota > Metazoa > Chordata > Mammalia > Primates > Cercopithecidae > Colobus > Colobus angolensis. The sequence continues at coordinate 2,548,881 of NW_012115244.1, read as the reverse complement.
TTGCTACATAGTGGAATTTAGTCATTTCAAAGTGGGAAAACCTGACTCTGAATGAAGCTATTGTGGCTTCCACTTGGCCAGAATCAGGAATGTAGTTGCATTCAGGCCCAGTGGGACCTCCTTCCTGGCCTGTTGCCCCAAACCTGGCAGTGCAGGTCTCATGCTTAGAGCGGTCACTGGTCCCTCCCTCCAGCGCTAGCCTTGATTTTAGCTCCTGGAAAGGGCTAGAGGGAGTGGGGAGAGCGAAAGAAGACAAAACTGCCTGGAGGCCCTGTCCAAATAAATTTTAAAATCTAAAGTTCTGATATGCCTGAAAAGGGAAAACAACGTGATCGTTTGCAAAAGTGAGGAAGGTCTACTTTAAAACACGGGATATCATTACTAGGAGTAATAATGTAACTCAGAACAACATCACTATCCCGAAGAAAGTAACTGTCTTATACACCAAGAAGGACTAGCCGCACAAATCTCCGTGCATAACAGCAACAAAACAAATCAAATATGTAGTCAGCAACTAACAAGAGATATTCAGGACAGATACCGAAGAAGAGACGTGAAGAAAGATTTGAATAAATGGAAAGAAATATCGTGTTCCCAGAGGGGGGAGCTCAACTTTTTAAAGATGTCAAACCTCACTACATGAATTGATAAAAAATTAGAATTCCAATGAAAATCTCAGTAGAACTTTACAAAATGGGATCTTTGATTTGAAATTTTTTTCTTGAAAAATAAAATGATAGATAACCAAGAAACGTCTTATCAAATAGTTTTACATTAATAAAATAGTACGCTACTTAGAGAGAGAGATTGAAAGAGATCGATGGAATCATAGAATACATAGTCTAGAAACAGGCCCAAGAATCATCTGGAATAATTTGACATATGATAAAAATGGTATTGTGTTATCAGTTGGGGACAAATGGATTATTCTCTAAACTGTATTGAGACCACTAAAGAAGTATTTATAAAATGATGTTAGTTACCTATCTCTACAGCAAAATAAATTCCAGATAGATTGAAAATGTACAGTTTATACAAAACATAAAATGTTGGAAGTTCAAAAAGATATCATTTTAAATAACCTCAGGATGGAAAAACAGTTTACTAGGCAAAGACCAAAAGCAGAAGTCACAAGGAGAAAATACGGGTGAATTTGACAATTTATGTTTTATTAAAATATGTTTCTCAAACTCAGAAGGAAAAATGATAAAGCCACTCCATCTGGAGAAAAATGGTTAAAAAGATGCCAATAAGCCAATATCAAAATAAAAATACAAGCATGCAAAAATGTTCATCCTCATTAGCACTCAAAGAAATGCAAATTACGAAGCCCTGGGAGCCTTTTGTCAGCAAGGGGGAGGAGGGAGCCTCACAGGCGCGATTCCTGGGCTGCAGCACGGGGCTGCGGCTGGACCAGAGGCCATGATGTTCTGGCTCCAGGAGAGGCTCATGGGTGTTTGTGGGAGCTAGGAACATAAAGTACACTGATTTCTTTATTATGGCTAGAAGATATTTAAGAATGTTAGCGCAGGTCTTTGAATAAATTTTGTTCCTAAGAGAAGTTACTATTTATTCCTAATTAAATGGAGAGGGAAGTCTATGAAAAGGAACCTCTACTTTACTTTTTACATGGGCATCCTTGCATTATGATGCTGTCTGATTGTATGTTATAGAATTATACGTATTGACGATTAAGGGAAAATTAAATATAATGTTTACTGGCGGGAAAGACAATCACAAAATTTCCTACAGCTTGACGCACAGATAAGGACTGTGCCGGCATTGCCAGCCTGAGCGGCCCCTGTCTCCCCTGGGGAGGGCAGGTGCACCATGTAGCCCCGGGCAAGCCGCTCAGGACGTGGGGTGGCAGCGCTCTCAGGCTTTGCTGACGGCCATCCCTGGACACATTGGTCACGCCGAACTTCCCCATGTGGGAATCAGGCTGAGGGCAGCCGCCCCCACTCAGTGACGCCTTCACAAGCACACAGCACCACCAAGGACATGTTTTGTCAAAAGAAAATGGGAACTTGGATCTGATGAGTGTTTTGGAGCCACCTTCCAGCTCACAGAAAATATTCAGGATAGAGGAACACATTAAATGACACTCGAAAAAAGCTAATCGAGAAGTGCAGCATGTGGAAAACCCTAGGGGAAAAATGTCCAGGTTTCGACAACAAGACAGTGTCTAAAACAAAGGGGAGGCCCTGGTGTCGGGGTGACTGGGGCACGTTGGACCTCAGTGAGGGCAGTTGGGGAGGTCATGGGGGGTCCTCCCGGGACCAGCTGCCTCAGTATGCCGATTGCCCTCAGTTGTCAGCTGACGCAGCCTGTGGGGAACCTGTCTTTGGTGTGAATGCAGAGATGAACTTCAGAGCAGGAACAGGGCCCTTGACCATGCGGTCCCCAGCACTCGGGGACCTGAAGGACACTGGCTCACAGGCTCCACAGAATGTGGCTGACAGTTCTTGAATCTGGTGATGGGAAATACAGGTCAAGTATCCCTTTTCCGAAATGCTTGGGACCAGAAGGGTTTCAGAGTTCTATTTTTTCTTTTTCTTTATTTTTTATTTTTTGGATTTTGGAATATTTGCATATGCATAACGAGATATAGTTGGGATGGGATCCAGGTCTAAACACAAAACTCACTTATGTTTCATGTCCACCTTACTCACATAGCCTGAAGCTAATTTCATGTAATATTTTTCACAATTTTGTGCATGAAACCAAGTTTCGCCTGCCTTTGACTGCAACCCATCACACGAGGTGAAATTCCCCTTGTGGCGTCATGCCGGCACTCACAACATTTTGAATTCTGGAGCATTTTGGAGTTTGGATGTTCACAAGGGAGAAACCCACCCTGTACCAGAGCAGTTTGCTCTGCTTTTCTGAAGGTTCGAAAGCTTTCAGAGCAACCTGTTAATGTGCGTGTACTCTGCTTCAGGAATTCCGCCTCCTTAGGCGCAGGAGGAAATCAGACCCTCGATAAAGGTGGAAATACACCACTCACCCCAGAATGGGCCAAAGAACAAACTCTAGAGCCCGCCGTCCTGGATTTGCACCCTGGCTCTGCCCCTGACCAGGCGTGTGACCTCGGGCAAGAGGCGTGTGACCTTGGGCAAGTTATTTTACCATCTGGAGCTTCAGTTTTCTCATCTGCTAAGTGGGGGTGATTGCTCATGTTACCGATAATGAAAAGTCAATCAGGGGCCGGCAAGATGGCACGATGGCTCACACCTGTAATCCCAGCACTTTGAGAGTCAATGAGCATCAGGTGCTCAGCACAGGGACTGGCCCTCAGGAAGTGCTAGGAATGGGCAGAGGTGCAGCTGGGCGGATCCTGCTGTCTCCCACTGGAGCACCAGGCATTCACTTGTGAAAGTAACACAGGAGGTTCCACTGCCCTGGGACGATGTTCCAGGGATATTACAAAGTTTAAGGAGACGTCTCCTAACAGAACCACTTTTCTTTAAAATCTGGGCAGGCAGGAGGCCGGGTGCGGTGTCTCATGCCTGTTGTCCCAGCACTTTGGAAGGCCAAGGTGGGCAGATTGCTTGAGTCCCGAAGTTCAAGACCAGCCTGGGCAACATAGCAAGACTTCATCTCTACAAAAATAAGAAATAATAAGTATGGTATTGCATACCTGAGACTGGTTAATTTATAAAAGAAAGAGATTTAACGGACTCCAAGTTCTACGTGGCGGGGGAGGCTGCCAATCATTCAAGGTGGGATTTGGGTGGGGACGCAGAGCCAAAACCGTGTCAGGTTTGCACCGTTATCTCTCTGATGGGGCGAGGGTTTCCTTTCTGTGTCCCTGCATTTCCTCACTTGTCTACCATTAGCGTCTTTTTCTCCTGTATCTAAGAAGGATCTAGGTGCCCATGAGGGTTGAGGTCTGAAGCCCTTCAATGGCCATCAGACCAGAGCTCCTGCAGGTGCAGCCACGAAGAGCCTGGGCAGTGACCCTCAGTGCTGGAGGAAGCATGCAGATAAATGGCTCCCGCTGGCCTGAGTCCAGGGTGCCCACAGTAATGCTGGCGTCTTGCCCAGGGCTGGCAACCCTCCATGCCCCCACCATGGGGTACCATCGTCAAGAGCACACCATCCAGGTACTTACCGCTGCTGGGGCCTCACTCGGTCCACACCAGTCCTGAGAACACGGTAAGCAGAGGCCCCTGCGTCCTCTTCCATACGTGAGCAAAGAGGCTTCAGAGACCAGCAGTGGGGGCTTCAGAGTAAGTGGCAGAGTGGAAAGGTGGGCAGAGCCAGCCTGCCCCCTCCCCGCAGACTGGGCAGTCCCAGAGCCCTAGAGCTGGAGCAGGAACTTGGGGCTAGTCAGGGGCTGCGTGACAGGAAGGGGCCCAGGCATCCCCTGGGGGCAGAGATCTCATGCAGGTGAACCCCTAGGGCCAACCACGATGGCCCAGCAGAGTTTCTCATGGGACATACCAGAAACCCACAGGACAGGGGTAGAGCCAAGGGGTGGCCGTGAAGCTGTGCTGAGGGAGTGCTTTTCAGTTGGTTTTTGGAGCAGGAGGTACCAGACGGAGGGTGGGTGGGAGCAAAGCTAGAGTGGCGTGGTAGGACCTGCCTTGGTGAACTTGATCAGAAAGGCTAGAGATCTGCTTCTGCCCCTGTGGTCCTGTCCACATGGCAGACTAAAAGGGAAAGAGGAGCCCCGTCCTGTAAGCCGCTGACTGGCCCGGAAGCTTCCAGGTCCTGGGAAGGCCTTGACAGGCCCATCTCCTCCCAGTGAATGAGAGGAGGAGACATGAGAGAGCAGCCAGGGTATGCGAGGATGCCCACATGCCACGGGAAAGGGGGACCCAGAGTGAGGGAGGCACAGGGCAGGCCCTGGAGTCTGCCTAGGCACCACCAGGAGAAACTGAGCCCCCAGCTCTGGATCTGGCCTGGACAGGGGCTGGAGCCGCTCTTCCCTTTGCAGCCTCTGCTCTGCAGAAGCAGGTGTGGGTTGACTCCTGGGGGCCTTGTGCTACCAACGGGGAGGTCCTCAGGGACACGCACCGTGGTGTGTGGAGAAACAGAACGGGGCTGTCTCTGTGACATCTCAGGTGCATTGCCACCTTGGGATAATGCCCACCTGGGAGGAGAGCTGGAGGCAGCCCTGCCCCCGGGCTTATAGGCCTGCAGGAGCTGGCAGGGGAGGCCCCAGATTCCCAGATGCCCGGGGGTATGGGAGCCTCGCCTGCTCTCTGCAGGGCACGGGCTCAGGTATGAAGAGAGTCGGAGTGCACATACATGTACGTGGGCTCAGGCTTGAAGGAACAGGCAAAGTAAAGGGAGTTCACTGGAAGCTTAAAAAAGAATGAATCAAGGAAATCAAGTCTCATTCCCAATCCCCGCACAACTAATAATCAGGGAAATATCGCATTTCTGTTGTTGTAGAAACAGTCATTTAACAGAATATTTCATGAGTATGAAAATCACTTGCTGTGTGTCTCAGGAATCTAATCACTGTGATTAGGCCTAATGAGCATGAGTCACCTGCGCAGAAATAAACGGGGGGCCGATTTCCGGTGAGAAGTGCCTTTGGAACCAAGTCCCTACCTCAGGCTTAGTGCCCCCCATGTTCCCCGTGCAATGCGGATGGATGGACAGGTGAAATGCAGATGGAGAAATGCAACTCTTCTCAAAAATGGCGTGGCCAAGAGTGGAAGCAGGCTGTCTCTGACAGGCCTTGGTGATGGAAGTCTCACTGTGTAGGGGCCGGAGTTCCCTGAAGACTCTTTCTGTTTCACCAGAAAGCCTCAGAAAAGCAGCCTGATCAGGCCATCCCATGACAAAGAGAAACAATAGCTACAGATGGCAGCAACTTCCTGAGACAATCGACCCAGCAGATAACAGACCCAGGGTACAACAGACCCAGGGTACAACCAACCCAGAAGACAATCGACCTAGGGTACAACAGACCAGGATGCAATAGACCCAGGGTAGAACAGACCCAGGACACAAGAGACCCAGGGGACAACCAATCCAGGAGACAAATGACCCAGGGTACCACGGACCCAGGAGACTACAGACCTGAGGTACAACCAACCCAGGACACAATCAACCCAGGGTACAACAGACCCAGGATGCAACAGACCCAGGGTACAACCAACCCAGGAGACAATCGACCCAGGGTACAACAGACCCAGGATGCAATAGACCCAGGGTACAACCAACCCAGGAGACAATCAACCCAGGGTACAACAGATCCAGGATACAAT